>NW_026453401.1:0-55423 GCF_025200985.1 Drosophila gunungcola
GCAATTCTCTCGCGCTCTTCGTTTATATACGAGCATAGAATTGTTATATAGAAGGCCTCTGCTGGCCGCTGCCGAGACTAGCTGGCAGTGCAGCCGCAAGCCGCAAACTTTGAAACTTTGAAATAAAACAAAATTATGTTAAACTTATTTCATCTAAAAACAGTGTCGTTTTATTATACCTATTTCATCTAAAACAGCATCAATGAAGTACGTAAGATATACGACCGAGGTGGCGCCGAATTACCTCAAACTTGGAACTGATCACCCCTTTGATAAATTACATCTTCAGCCTTTCTGAGTTGCTGTTTATTTTCAAATTCGCTGAATGAATACTCGAAGCACCCTATGCACCAGTGTGTTGTGTATTTGTAAATACGCGCCAGACAGCAAACGAAATTAGAAAATGTACGTATGTATGTATTGCAAGAAACCTTTAAATGTGTGTGAATACTTGCGGGGGAGGGGTACGTGCACTTGTTGAAGTTAGGTTAAAGATGAAGCTTGGGATGTGTCTGGCATGATGAATGTTTGCATTGGTAAATTTTTAAGCAATTAACCAAATTCGTCGGACTTGAGATGATGCCGCACAGCTTTCAACAATCGTGCAGTTAATAATTGGATGAATGGGAGGGTAGCTTTTCCTTTGGACGCGAACTTGTAGAGGGATTCTGTCCTGTCCAGTGTCTCGGTCAGTGAGAACTAGAAAAGGTGCAGAGTCTGTACCGTTTTCTGTTCACTTGTGCGCTTTGTTCTTATACGCGATTTTCGCCTTTATATTCAATGAATAAGAAGAAGAGAGAGATATCGATAAGATAAATTCAAATAAACGTAAACAAATAATAATAAAATCTGGTTTCCCCCGACACATATAATATTCATATTTTTAACATTAACCCAATAGTAAGTAGGCCCATGTTTTTAACATTAACCCAATAGTAAGTAGGCCCATGTTGTTAGGGTACAAAGTATGAAAAGTAGCAAAAGACAAAATATTCTTGATGCGTCGAGCTGAAATTAACGCACACCAATTCAAGAGCAGGGCAACCTTCGTTAAAGTGCGCCCCTTTGCGACTGAACGACCGAACTTGTGCAATGAGTGCGCGAGCATAAAAATGAGAACAAGAATGAGAGAACAAAAAACCCGAATGCAGACGATGCGCCGGGGCCTGCTGTTTCCCTTTAATCCCCCCGCGTCCGACAAATTCTATTCGGTGGTGGACTTGTGCGACTTTATCACCGAAGTGATCAGTGATATCACCCAGCGTTCCCACTCTCGTGAAATCGTTTGCCCGGCTTGGCCTCGTCCGAAGGTCCAGCCCGGTGGATTTTTGGTCTCTGACATGCGGAAAACGGCTTGTGCGCCCCAATCACGACCCATTCCCTCTTTGAATGAAAATCCCTAGTCCGGTGTTTCTGTGATTTACAAATTTCTTGTAAAGGACTTCTGGATCCGACTGAGATCTGTCGCACTTGATGCTTGTGAAGATCGTGTGGGTTTTCCGTTTTATTCAAAGGTGTAAAAAGGTGTCGAAGCCCTTTGAACAAAGTATTTCGTCAAGAAAACTGGATTTCGCTTTTGAGAAAATTGTTGAAGCTATCCAATTCTGAATAACAAACCGGTAGCAACGATTATTCAAAAGCTAAACCCTTTTTTTCAGGAAAAGTAAATTATAAGGTGTTCCTCGGCATCACTACGAGTTGGGGGTCGGTTACTGAATGCTCCTATCTCGTACGAAGCCAAAATCAGGTTGTTGCTGTCTAAAAGCTCACAGTTCTTCAGATACTATATTTCGTACCTGCACGTTAAGAATTGTCACGCTTGCCCACAAGCTCTCGTAAGAAGTCTGCCGAGGAACAGTGCAGTCGTGCTTTCGCTGCAAGCAACTCTTGACGCAAATTATGGGGAACTTGCCAGCAGAATCGCCGGTCCAATGAGCAGCAACTCATTTAACGAGAGTCCTGAGCTTGTTGGCGCTGAGGCGTCAAACACGACTCGTAATTTAGTTCTGAGACTTTCTAATCGCAAGACGAAATTATGCGAAAAAAAATAATGCGGCTGCTCCCTTTCTTCTTATATGCCCCAAGCGTACTCCTGCATGAATTGAGCGATGTGTTGCGATCAAGTCGATGCTCTAGTGAGTTGAATCTCATCAGTCAATTTCTGTATGAGGTACCAAGTTTTTCAGATCTCACCTTAATTGGCAACCTGACCTCTATCCTTCCTAGTGTTACTGACTCCCGGAAATGGTCTTCAGCGAGCTGATCTTCGCTGGTGTAAGTTGGTGGAATGTTCTTCAAACTTCCAGAATTGATTGAGTGTTTGTTGAATTCCATTCTTCTGCTGTGTTTCACCGAAGCACCTTATTTGGTCCACTTAGCAGTATGCTGTGTTGAGCAGTGTAGGTTTTCCAAGCATTATTTTAACTTCATGAATCGCAACGAAGAAGCCCTCTGTGTTGATTAAAATGTGAATTTTATTTGACCCACAAAACTGGGAATCTGCTGATACGATGTTCGATGGGATGTTCCAGCAGAACCATCACCGGCGCAAATTGGTAACTACAGAGTTGACTGGCTGTCTTGTATCAGAAATTCCGATAACTTCTTGGAACACTCTACGTCTCGCTAGCTGCAGTCACTTGGCAGTTTCATTTGTAATAAAAGTCACCTCTGAGCACGAATCGAGTGGAGCCCGAATAAGATGAAGCTTTCCATGCTTGTCTTCAATTTGATTTAGAGCATTTATTCGGACGATATATTTCCGTCGTCACAATAGCTTACTCTTTTATCCAAACAATGAAAATTAATTTGAGACCGACCTCAAAGCTCTGTTCTCCGTTATAGTATTTGATCCTTATGTCCATTTATATGCAGATGATGTTCAGTTTTATGTTATTAAGCCTTTACGGCATGTTAATGGGCGTTTCTTTTAATAACACAATGTAATGGAGTAATCATATTTCAAAAGGCAGCTGTCACGCTTGCCCACGAGCTCTCGTAAGTCGTCTGCGCGAGAAAATATAACAAGTTAATGCTCAAGAAGTCTGCCGACGAACAGTTCGGTCGTTCTTTCGCTGCAAGCAACTCTTGACGCAAATTATATGGAACTTGCCAGCAGATAGACTTCGAGCTCTCCGCCCATTCAATAACTGTGGCGTTGTTTTTTGTGGTCTTTTCAGCACAACGTGTCGTATCCGTGGTAAGTCACCGTACGAATCGTACGTGTCCTTGTTCGTCTGTTTGGTGCAAAAAGCGGTCCACTTAGAATTAGTGTCTGAACTAACAACTCATGCGTTCTTGTTGGCATTTCAAAGGTTCGTGAGTCGTCGCGGGATTCCGGAGAAGGTGTGGTCCGACAACGCCACCAACATGAGGGAGTTCCGAGCCCGTCTGGAGGAGCAGGGCGGTATCGAAACATTCGCATCAAAAAAAGGATGCGAGTTTCCGTTCATACCGCCCGGAGCACCGCACTTCGGCGGACTATGGGAGGCATGTGTGAAGTCTGCAAAGCACCTGTTCCTTTGGACAGTAGGCCAAGATTTCTTAACCGCGGAGGAGCTCGGAACTCTCATCACCAGCGTATAGGCCGTGCTTAACTCCTGGCCCCTCGGAGCTCTAAGTAGCGACCCAAACGTCGGAGAAGCCCTGACCCCCGGTCATCTGCTCATCGGCGGCGCTCTTCTGGCCCCACCATCAGCGGCGCTTTCGGACCAGATCAGCCTGTCCTGCTTGCGACGACGGCGAGGTGTCTCGTCTCTCAGGCACTGGTTTTGGCAGCTATAGTCCAGTCTCCAGCAGCGGTCCAAGTGGCACCAGGGGGAGCCTAACATCGTCGTGGGAGCACTCGTCGTCGTCGCCGAAGACAACCTTCCGCAGCAGCAGTGGAGGATAGGCCGAGTGGTAGCGGGGCACGCCGGCGCCGATAACAAGGTTTGCGCACTTGGCGCTTTTATATAAATTGAAGTCATTAGTTGTGAGGCGAGAGCGGGAGCCAATAAAGCTTTCGTCCGTTCGCTCTTGCGAATTCGCCTCGTCTCTCGCCACCTTAGCATAAGTTAGGGTCTAAGAGAATTTATTGGAACATTTAATTTGGTGTTCATTTGAACTCCATTGAAATCTCTCCCTTTCGTCGTAGGATTTTCGCTAACTCCATCATCTTTAAGCCCCGATCCGCCGGTCGAACGCAGTGTCGTGTGGCGTAAATAACATTGGTAATATAAGAGTGAGACGGAGGTACAAAAATAAGGGAAAATAATTTTTCAGAAGGAGTGATTCGAAGTACTCTAGTGTATAACGAACAGTTTGAGATGATATTACTTTATGTTGACTTTCTTCAAGTTTGATGCACTGTGTTGCATAGTAGAGTAGGTTGATTACAATTAATTTGTTAGTGCGGACATTTGTCTAATGACTGCATAAGGAAATGTGGTCCTGATAATCACATATTTGAGAGGATATCATTGGCGCGACCTCCATACAATGTCGACTGAATTTTTGGCCGATGGAACGTATTGCCAAGTAACGTGTTCTAAATACTGCTGAGGTTCTGAGACTCTCTTGCCTACAAAACATTCCAGTTTTGATGCATGATTTTTATGAACTGGAGCACGGTTGTTGATTCGGTCCAGAAGTACAAGTCCAAGTCCGATTAAATAGCACTGCAGCTATATTTTTTAGGTCGTTAAGTATTTCTTTTCAGCGTTCTTCCAGTTCTTCCAGTGATCCTGTAATAAAATCTTACAACGTATAATGACGGCACTGACTAGACCTAAAAGAACAAATAAACGAGCGACCACGGAGAGCATGGATGATTGGCAGTTGAAATAGAAAGACATCCGTGTTTGGATGCTATTCAATTCCCAGAGTTTTAGTAACATCTTGTGCCTCCAGCTTGATGAAACTTATCTTTCCGATCTTGGAACTATTTTGGAAGAGTTAGAAGATCATCTACAAAAAAAATAAAAAAAATAAAAAATTCACTTTCATGGCACTCGTATGGCCAGGAATGGCGCTGCTGACGTTTCATACGTAATTGTAATAACTCATATGTCCGAAAAATTGTGTCTGTGTCGGTTCCCCATAAATCCGTTGATAGCGGCGATCGTTGTGATGCATGTAAAACTGGCGATACACGTTTGCAATTTCCCCAGTTAACGCGTACTTGTTTAAACCGAATTTGAGAAATGTATTGTAGATATTAATTCTCGCTGAATCGTCGGTCCAACGAGGAGCAACTCATTTAAGGCGCTGAGGCGTCAAACACGACTAGTGATTTAGTCCTGAGACTTTCTAATCGCAAGACGCAATGATGTGAAATATAATAATGCGGTTGCTCCCTTTCTTCTTATATGCCCCAGGCTTTCGTACTCCTGCATGAATTGAACAAATGCTGCCTTGAGCGATGTGTTGCGATCAAGTCGATGCTCTAGTGAGTTAAATGCATTTCTGTATGAGGTTCCAAGTTTCTCAGAACTCACCTTAAATGCTAACATGACCTCTATCCTTCCTTGAGTTTCTGACTCCCGGAAATGGTCTTCAGCGAGTAGTTCTTCGCTGGTGTAAGTTGGTGGAGGCTGCACATGATCTTCAATCTTCCAGTATTGATTGAGTGTTTGTTGAATTCCATTATTCTGCTGTGTGCCACCGAAACACCTTATATGGTCCACTTAAATTGAAATTTCCGGCAACTATCCAACCGTATGCTGTGTTGAGCAGTGTAGGTTTACCTTCGCCAAGCATTATTTGAACTTCATGAATCGCAACGAAGAAGCCCTCTGTGTTGATTAAAATGTGAATTTTATTTGACCCACAAAACTGGGAATCTGCTGGTACGATGTCCGATGGGATGTTCCAGCAGAAACCATCAGCGGCGCAAATTGGTAACTACAGAGTTGACTGGCTGTCTTATATCAGAAATTCCGATAACTGCTTGGAACACTCTACGTCTCGCTAGCTGCAGTTGCTTGGCAGTTTCATTTGTAATAAAAATCAGAGCAGTGGGAATTGTACCTTGCCTTTTGGCGCAGGCAAGCATGGTACTGCTGGTGAATGTATGCTGTTGATGGGTTTGTATTTACTGGGTGAACAAAGCTATGTAGCAGAGGGACAAGTTTTTGATTTAAGTCCCTTGTGCAAGCAGTTGGTGCAACAGCCTGCACTTCTGACCGCGTCGTGGCGATGCTGGATTGACAACTCGGTAAAACCTTTGCACCGGCTGACATAATACCCTCACGAATGGCAGTGTATGCATGTTTTCGACGTTTGTAATTGTTTGGGCTTCAGCACGTTGCGAGGATACGGGTTTCCAGTTCGTTTGCCTTTCAAAAACTCAAGCCTGCGGTTGAGAATACTACAAAACCCACGTTTCCATTTTCTCGTAGTCCTGCTTTTCTTCGTACTGAAAAGATTTAATTACTTTGAGCGCCGAGCCCTATTAGAAGATAACTTAACATATCTATGGTGAGGTCTTAAACCGTTGAAAGGCAGCGAAGTGTGGTAGTTTTAGCTTCGGCAACCTGTTTGTTTGGGTTGGTACGATAGCCACGAAAGTGTTGAACTCGTCGTTTGCATCAGTGTGTTGTGTATGTGTAATTACGCGCCAGACACCAAAGGAAATTAGAAAATGCACGTATGTATGTATTGCAAGAAACCTTTAAATGTGTGTGAATACTTGCGGGGGAGGGGTACGTGCACTTGTTGAAGTTAGGTTAAAAAATAAGCTTAGGATGTGTCTGGCATGATAAATGTTTGCCTTGGTAAATTTTTAGTCAATTTACCATGTTCGTCGGACTTCAGATGAAGCCGCACAGCTTTCAACAATCCGTGAGCAATTAATAATTTGATGAATGGGAGCGTAGCTTTTCCTTTGGACGCGAACTTGTAGAGGGGTTCTGTCCTGTCACGGTCGCCAAATGTCTGACCCATTGTCTCGGTCAGTGAGAACTAGAAAAGGTGCAGAGTCTGTACCGTTTTCTGTTCACTTGTGCGCTTTGTTCTTATACGCATTTTTTCGCCTTTATGTTCAATGAATAAGAAGAAGAGAGAGAGATATCGATATAGATAAACTTAAATCGACGTAAACAAATAATAATAAAAACTGGTTTCCCCCGACACTTGTAATATTCTTATTTTTAACATTAACCCAATTAATATAACTGTTAATGCTCAAGAAGTCTGCCGACGAACAGTGCGGTGGTGCTTTCGCTGCAGACAACTCTTGACGCAAAATATGGGGAACTTGCCAGCAGATAGACTTCTCCGCCCGTTCAATAACTGTGGCGTTGTTTTTTGTGGTCCCTTCAGCACAACGTGTCGTATCCGTGGTATGCCACTGTACAAGTCGTACGTGTCCTTGTTTGTCTGTTTTGCTCCCAATGCTTAGAACCACTGATGCGTTCTTGTTGGCATTTCAAAGGTTCGTGAGTCGTCCGGGATTCCGGAGAAGGTGTGGTGCGACAACGCCACCAACTTCGTCGGCGCATGAGGGAGTTCCGATCCCGTCTGGAGGAGCAGGGCGGCGGTATCGAAGCATTCGCATCAAAAAAAAAGATGGACAGTAGGCCAAGACCTCTTGACCGCGAAGGAGCTCGTAACTCTCATCACCAGCGTATAGGCCGTGCTAATCTCCAGGCCCCTCGGAGCTCTAAGCAGCGACCCAAACGACGGGGAAGCCCTGGCTCCCCGGTCATCTGCTCATCGGCGGCCCTCTTCTGGCCCCACAATCAGCGGCGCTCCCGGACCAGATCAGCCTGACTTGCTTGCGACGACGGCGAGGTGTCTCGTCTCTCAGGCAGACGATTTAGCAGCGATGTTCCGGAAGTACATCTCCAGCCTACAGCAGCGGTCCAAGTGGCACCAGGGTGAGCCCAACATCGTCATGGGAGCTCGTCGTAGTCGCCGAAGACAACCTTCCGCCCCAGCAGCAGCACGGTGCACGCCGGCGCCGATAGCAAGGTTCGCGTGGCGGACGTCAGGACGCAGAAGTATCGGCAAGCAGTCCACCGACTGGCCCTGTTGCCTGTTCTGGGCTGAAGGACGTCTTCCCTTCAAGGGGGCGGTGTTTGCGCACTTTGGCACTTTTATTTATAAGTCACTAGTTGTGAGGCGAAAGCGAATAATAAAGCTTTCGTCCGTTCGCTCTCGCAAATTCGCCCCGTCTTTCAATACCTTAGCATAAGTAAGGTTCTAAGAGAAATTATTGGAACATTAAATTTAGTGATAATTTGAACTCCATCGAAATCACTCCCTTTCGTCGTCGCATTTTCGCTAACTTTTACACAAGTTATTATCGTAAAAAAGTTAGCCGAATCCTACTGCATTCACACAAGTTTCGCGGTCGTTAATACAGACTAGTATTAAATTTTCAGCCATGGATCCAAAAGGAATGCGCAACCTTAATCGTTTTTTTTATTTTTTTTTTTTGTGCTCTCTTTTTTGAAAAAAAAACACGATAGCATTGAAATTGGAATATGCCTTCGATGGCAGTTTAACGCTGATCAGAAATGCAAGTAATCTCGCTTACCGATTCCATCATCTTTAAGCCCCGATCCACCGCTCGAACGCAGTGTCGCGTGGCGTAAATAACATTGGTAATATAAGAGCGAGACGGCGGTACAAACATACGTGAAAAAGCGAGAGCAAAACAAGATACATACATATGCGGTAAAGCAAACAATGTTTGTTGGTGGGTGAAGGCCAATATTACGCTGCGCTTTGGCAGTGATTAATTGATGTTCTGATGCGAAAATACACCCTGTTCAGTCTACTGCTTGTCCGACTACTATGGATTTTGCCCAACAGCTGATTTTTCACTAATTCCGACGAAGCGAGGGAGAAGCCCGTCAAACGGTTTTACTATTAAGAACCTGCAAAGCTAACATTAAGATTTCAGTGACGTTCAAAGTTTAAAAAAGTTTCTTTGGACCGCTGTTGCGTTAACTGGGCAGCTCAACGAGGAAGAACAAGCGATACCTAAGCGCAACAGCTGCGACATTTATTTTCCCTTTTTTGAGTTTGTTCATTTTGTGCGAGACAAGCTTTTAACGTTTAAAGGCTGCATAGTTTGAGGTGCGTAGACAAGTCTGGCTTTCACTAGTTAACATGGCTTCCGCCTACAAGTTTCACACTTTAGATAAATCAGTAAGAAATAGAGAAATAGTAAAACAATTAAATCCGTGTTTGTAACATTTTAGAAAATTTTCGCAAGCCAAGAATCCCTAATTTGTTTTAAAAAAAGACTGAAATAAGTTGAAAATGAGGATGAGAATGTGATCTTTGCCCAAGTTCAACAGACCATACCAGGCGCGATCGAGTGCATCGAAAACAAGGCGTTTAAACAGCTCATGTCATCACTGCGGCGGAGACCACATATGGCGTCGTTGTCCAGCTTTTCTGGCTACTGCTACAAGCGAAAGGCTATAGTTACCAAGGCTAAACGATGTTTTAATTTTCTGAGTAAGGTGCACAGCCTTTCTTTGCTACTCTTAGCATACATAAACACCTGGCGAACTAGGTGTTGAGCAGTGTAGATTTACCTTTGCCAAGCATTATTTCAACATTATGAATCGCAACGAAAAAGCGATAAAATAAAATGTGAATTTTATTTGACCAATAAAACTGTGAATCTGCTGGTACGATGTCCGATGGGATGTTCCAGCAGAAAACATCAGCGGCGGAAATTGGTGACTGCAGAGTTGACTGGCTGTCTTGTATCAGAAATTCAGATATCTTCTTGGAACACTCTAAGTCTGGCTAGCTGCAGTCACTTGGCAGTTTCATTTGTAATAAAAATCACCTTCAAGCATGAATCGAGTGGAGGCCGAATAAGAAGAAGCTTTTCATGCTTGTCTTCAATTTGATTTAGAGCAGTGGGAATTGTACCTTGCCTGTTGACGCTGGCAAGCATGGTACTGCTGGTCACTGTATGCTGTTAATCCACAAGCTCGTTCGCTGTTGATGGGTTTGTATTTACTGGGTTAACAAAGCTATGTAGCAGAGGGGCAGGTTTTTGATTTATGTCCCTTGTGCAAGCAGTTGGTGCAACAGCCTGCACTTCTGACAGCGTCGTGGCGATGCTGGATTGACAACTCTGTAAAACCGTTGCCCCGGCCAACATAATACCCTTATGAATGGCAGTGTATGCATGTTTTCGACGTTTGTGATTGTTTGGTCTTCAGCACGCTGCAGGTTCCCAGCTCATTTGCCTTCCAAAAACTGAAGCCTGCGATTGAGAATACTACAAAATTCAACCCACGTTTCCAATTTCTCGTAGTCCTGCTTTTCTTCGTACTGAAAAGATTTAATTACTTTGAGCGCCGAACCTGACAGAGAACTTAGAAGATAATTTAACATAAATATGGTGAGGTTTAAAACCGTTTAAAGGCAGCGAAGTGTGGTAGTTTCAGCTTCGGCAACCTGCTTGTTTGGGTTGGTTCAATAGCCACGGAAGTGGCGACGGAACTCGTCGTTTGGTTTCTGTCACTTATGATGATTTTGGCCTGCAGTTATAGTGTTATGCTGACCGTGGCAGCTATAAGCTTTCACAAGCCAGATGTGCTTATCAAACGTGCTGCGTTGGGCACGCAAATTTGTTAATTTCGCATCTGCTGATGCCGTCAGTGTGACTGTCGGTTCTTTACTGTTGACCGGCATGATGAAATGGCAGGGTATTATGCATGTATTATTATAGTGAGTACACTCTATACTTAAACAAATACACAAAACTCGGGCAGCCAAATGAAAAATGAATACGCCTCAGAACTCAACTTATGGGAAGCGCAAGTGTCACCGAATTCCCATGGCTTGAGTGCAGACAACAACAATGAATACATATACATGCAAATGCAAATTCTCTCGCGCTCTCCTTTATATACGAGCATAGAATTGTTATATAAAAGGACTCTGCTGGCCGCTGCCGAGATTAGCTGGCAGCGCAGCCGCAAGCCAACAGTTTGTCAACAATATAAATTCGGCAATGAACCGGAACGGTTATGTTGTATCAAACTAATGACTTTGAAACTTTAAAATAAAACAGAATTTTATTGTCAGATATTTCCGCCAAATTTACTCGTTTTTCTAGAGTTTTGCAAGTCAATTCTGCTGAAGGCGGATTTCTTGAAAAGAAGTCAAAATGAGACATTCGTTTGCCTTCTTTATATTCTATGTCAAATGTAAAGGACTGTAAATACGCCCACCATCTTTGCACCCTTAGTTGTTGATGCTTTAAGTGAGCTACAATCAGTGAAGACAACAAAATTTCTACCCAATAGATAATGTCGAAAATGTTTTATAGACAAAACAACAGCAGGAGTTTCTAGTTCATAAGAATGATACCGTGATTCAGCCGGAGAAGCATCCTTACTAAAATATTCAATGACATGAGACTTGTTGTTGATTTTGTGTAAGAAGATGGCACCGTATCCACGAGAACTTGCATCAGTATGCAACTCAATCAGATGGTTCGGATCAAAAATTACTTAAACTGGCTTTTGTTTAACTTTTTGTCTAATTTCTTTATGTTCCGATCTCCAAACAAAGTCATTCTTCTCCGAAGTCAAAAATATAACGGTTTCATAAAACATGAAAATTGCCTGAAGTAAGACGCTAATCCAATTAATTGGCGTAAAGCAGAGACTGTCCTAGGAGGTGGTTATCGCTGGAATTTTAAGCGATTTCGGGCGGATTTCACCTGCACTCACTTCATACCCCAGATATTGAACTGTTGACTTGAGAAAAGAACATTTTTTTACATTGAATGAGAATCCAGCCTCCGTGAAACGACAACAAACGTATTTGCAAGGTCTCCAAGTGATTGCATGACTGTGCGTTGAAATACTGAAGGTGCGTTTCTGAGCCCAAAAGGCATTGCCAAAAATTCATATTGCCCGTCTTATGTGACATACGAATTTTATAATACGCACTTGCCATGTCTAAACATGTAAAATATTTGGCTCCATAAAGTCTGGCTCTCTGATCTGATATAAGTGGCAATGGATATCTATCTGCGACTGTATTAGAATTTAATTCACGGTAATCAACACACAAACGATGAGTGCCGTCTTTTTTGCTAACCAACATAATGGGACTGGCGTAAGGTGAGCAACTTGGCTCTATGATTTTATGTTGTAATAATTATTTAATCTTGTCTCGTACCAATTCTCTTTCATTTGGGCTAAGCCTATATGGTCTTCTTTGAACAATTTTTCTTGGTTCTACTAATTTAATATTCATTTCACCCGAACTAACTCTAGTCGAAGGAATTCAATTAATAAAAGCTTTTGAATATTTTTCCAATATATATTGTAATTTATCTCTATCTTATCCCACAAGATCGGTTTAATTCACAAAATTTCTCATCATTTGAACAATAGTTTACAGTTTTTGATCTAATAATTTTGAACATGAAACAAAACTTCAATACAGTGTTGGTTAATTTTTACGTTTGTAATGTGCTACATATGCCATTACTACCAATACCCTTCATCATCGCTACATTGTTTATTATTTTACCAACTAATTTGACACATATCTTCTGTTTTATCAATGAGCATTCCTATCCAGAATCGACAGTTGTTATGAAGGTCTCGCCTTGATGAACCATCTCTCCTTTGGGCTCAACCAATTCGCATAGCTTCACTCTTTTAATCTGGTGTGTATTCTTGTGTTTATCCATCTTGAACTTACTGCAATGTGTTGAAATATGGCCAAGTTCACCACACTTAAAGCAGGTTACATTCGCTTTTTTTTTGTGACCAAGTGCGCTCCTGTCGCTACTGTTCCAGAATGTTCCGTGAGACGAAGGATCATTTCCATCATTTTGTGGCCTAATTTTCCACAAAAATGGCACTTGATTGTTGAAAGTTTCGGACGCTTTATGTCAGTTGAAGATATTCCCTCTTGCGAAGTTTTCTTTCTTTTGTTGAACGTAAATGCTTTAAGCTCGGTTTGCAATTCACTTCTGGTGAATTTGAAGTAAAGGTTAGGCGCTGCAATCTGTTAGTAACATGAGCCATCTTGGCAAGCGACACCGAAACTGCAATTTCCTCCACATTCATGTCACACCATTTTGTGAGAAGTGACGTCATTATTCGAATGGCATAATTGGAGAGACATTCGCCATCGGTCGGACAATTACACTGCCAAAACGCTGCATGAAAAGTTCTTTAAATTCGTCCCAAGTTATGTCAGGATAACATGTTTGTGCAAGCCACTGCGACGCACTACCTTCCAACGATGCACTCAAGGCCATCACCAAGGAGCTGCCTTGTACGGTATTTTCTTCCAAAATTATATTGACTGTAGAGCACCACGCCAGCGCCATTAAGATCCGCGTTGAATTTTGGTAGCACAATTGTTTTTTTATTTGTTGTTTCAGGTGTCGATGATTGTACAGCTTTAATCAGCTCGATCAAATTTTTATTTTCCATTTCCATTAAATTCGCCATGGTCCATCTGATTCATTAGGCAGCGAGCCAGATCCCGAAAGCACGAAATCCTAAACGCAACTACCAGCGTCATCCCTTCTTCTTTCTGTGCTTACCACCGAACCACACTCGGCGACAGCGACACAACGTTGTCGGCCCGCTTAAACGGTACTTCTTAAGCGACAAAACGCAGACAACCAAACACAGCACCGTTAGAGGCTGATGCAATATTATTATATTGATAAAATTAGTCTTCTGGAATATTCCAGAGACTGTATACCCATACACTCATACCAACATCCATACACTCTTAGTGTGCGTTGACATATATATATATATATATATATAAAAAACATGATATCAATAATATCTGATTCAAACAAAATTATCGTTTTGAATAACATAAAATTTTTAAAGTTTTTATATTTTGTTTTATACTACAAAATAAAATCTATAATTTTTAATTTTCAATTATATAAGTTCTAAAAAAAGGGGAAAAAAAACTAAACTAATAGTAATCTCACTTTACCACGTTTTAAAATTAAAAAAAAACATATCTTTTAGAAAATAGCTTCATTACATTACGTTATTTTTCAAAAGGAGGGTGATGTAGTATGCATGTATCATTGTAGTTAGTACACACTGTACTTCAACCAATACACAAAACTCGGGCAGCCAAATGAAATATGAATACGCCTCAGAACTCAACTTATGGGAAGCGCAAGTGTCAGCGAATTCCCATGGCTTGAGTGCAGACAACTAACAATGAATACATATACATGCAATGCAATTCTCTCGCGCTCTCGTTATATACGAGCATAGAATTGTTATATAGAAGGCCTCTGCTGGCCGCTGCCGAGACTAGCTGGCAGCGCAGCCGCAAGCCGCAAACTTTGAAACTTTGAAATAAAACAAAATTATGTTAAACTTATTTCATCTAAAAACAGTGTCATTTTATTATACCTATTTCATCTAAAACAGCATCAATGAAGTACGTAAGATATACGACGCAGCGGCGTCGAAATTACCTCAACCTTGGAACTGATCACCCCTTTGATAAATTACATCTTCAGCCTATCTGAGTTGCAGTTTATTTTCAAATTCGCTGAATTGAATACTCGAAGCACCCTATGCACCAGTGTGTTGTGTATGTGTAAATTACGCGCCAGACAGCAAACGAAATTAGAAAATGTACGTATGTATGTATGTATTGCAAGAAACCTTTAAATGTGTGTGAATACTTGCGGGGGAGGGGTACGTGCACTTGTTGAAGTTAGGTTAAAGATGAAGCTTGGGATGTGTCTGGCATGATGAATGTTTGCATTGGTAAATTTTTAAGCAATTAACCAAATTCGTCGGACTTGAGATGATGCCGCACAGCTTTCAACAATCGTGCAGTTAATAATTGGATGAATGGGAGCGTAGCTTTTCCTTTGGACGCGAACTTGTAGAGGGGTTCTGTCCTGTCCAGTGTCTCGGTCAGTGAGAACTAGAAAAGGTGCAGAGTCTGTACCGTTTTCTGTTCACGTGTGCGCTTTGTTCTAATACGCGATTTTCGCCTTTATATTCAATGAATAAGAAGAAGAGAGAGATATCGATAAAGATAAATTCAAATAAACGTAAACAAATAATAATAAAAACTGGTTTCCCCCGACACATATAATATTCATATTTTTAACATTAACCCAATAGTAAGTAGGCCCATGTTTTTAACATTAACCCAATAGTAAGTAGGCCCATGTTGTTAGGGTACAAAGTATGAAAAGTAGCAAAAGACAAAATATTCTTGATGCGTCGAGCTGAAATTAACGCACACCAATTCAAGAGCAGGGCAACCTTCGTTAAAGTGCGCCCCTGTGCGACTGAACGACCGAACTTGTGCAATGAGTGCGCGAGCATAAAAATGAGAACAAGAATGAGAGAACAAAAAACCCGAATGCAGACGATGCGCCGGGGCCTGCTGTTTCCCTTTAATCCCCCCGCGTCCGACAAATTCTATTCGGTGGTGGACTTGTGCGACTTTATCACCGAAGTGATCAGTGATATCACCCAGCGTTCCCACTCTCGTGAAATCGTTTGCCCGGCTTGGCCTCGTCCGAAGGTCCAGCCCGGTGGATTTTTGGTCTCTGACATGCGGAAAACGGCTTGTGCGCCCCAATCACGACCCATTCCCTCTTTGAATGAAAATCCCTAGTCCGGTGTTTCTGTGATTTACAAATTTCTTGTAAAGGACTTCTGGATCCGACTGAGATCTGTCGCACCTGAAGCTTGTGAAGATCGTGTGGGTTTTCCGTTTTATTCAAAGGTGTAAAAAGGTGTCGAAGCCCTTTGAACAAAGTATTTCGTCAAGAAAACTGGATTTCGCTTTTGAGAAAATTGTTGAAGCTATCCAATTCGGAATAACAAACCGGTAGCAACGATTATTCAAAAGCTAAACCCTTTTTTTCAGGAAAAATAAATTATAAGGTGTTCCTCGGCATCGCTACGAGTTGGGGGTCGGTTGTTGAATGGTCCTATCTCGTAAGAAGCCAAATTCACGTTGTTGCTGTCTAAAAGCTCACAGTTCTTCAGATACTATGTTTCGTACCTGCACGTTAAGAATTGTCACGCTTGCCCACAAGCTCTCGTAAAAAGTCTGCCGAGGAACAGTGCAGTCGTGCTTTCGCTGCAAGCAACTCTTGACGCAAATTATGGGGAACTTGCCAGCAGAATCGTCGGTCCAACGAGCAGCAACTCATTTAACGAGAGTCCTGAGCTTGTTGGCGCTGAGGCGTCAAACACGACTCGTAATTTAGTTCTGAGACTTTCTAATCGCAAGACGAAATGATGCGAAAAAAAATAATGCGGCTGCTCCCTTTCTTCTTATATGCCCCAGGCTTTCGTACTCCTGCATGAATTGAGCGATGTAATGCGATCAAGTTTTTCAGATCTCACCTTAAATGGCAACCTGACCTCTATCCTTCCTTCTGTTACTGACTCCCGGAAATGGTCTTCAGCGAGTTGATCTTCGCTGGTGTAAGTTGGTGGAGTGTTCTTCAATCTTCCAGAATTGATTGAGTGTTTGTTGAATTCCATTCTTCTGCTGTGTTCCACCGAAGCACCTTATTTGGTCCACTTAAATTGAAATTTCCGGCAACTATCCAGCCGTATGCTGTGTTGAGCAGTGTAGGTTTACCAAGCATTATTTTAACTTCATAAATCGCAACGAAGAAGCCCTCTGTATTAATTAAAATGTGAATTTTATTTGACCCACAAAACTGGGAATCTGCTGATACGATGTCCGATGGGATGTTCCAGCAGAAACCATCACCGGCGCAAATTGGTAACTACAGAGTTGACTGGCTGTCTTGTATCAGAAATTCCGATAACTTCTTGGAACACTCTACGTCTCGCTAGCTGCAGTCGCTTGGCAATTTCATTTGTAATAAAAGTCACCTCTGAGCACGAATCGAGTGGAGCCCGAATAAGATGAAGCTTTCCATGCTTGTCTTCAATTTGATTTAGAGCATTTATCCGGACGATATATTTCCGTCGTCACAATGGCTACTTCTTTTATCCAAACAATGAAAATTAATTTGAGACCGACCTCAAAGCTCTGTTCTCCGTTATAGTATTTGATCCTTATGTCCATTTATATGCAGATGATGCATATATCTTTCAATCTTCCAGAATTGATTGAGTGTTTGTTGAATTCCATTCTTCTTCTGTGTGCCACCGAAGCACCTTATATGGTCCTCTTAAATAGAAATTTCCGGCAACTATCCAACCGTATGCTGTGTTGAGCAGTGTAGGTTTACCTTCGCCAAGCATTATTTTAACTTCATGAATCGCAACGAAAAAACCCTTTGTGTTTATTAAAATGTGAATTTTTTTTTGACCCATAAAACTGGGAATCTGCTGGTACGATGTCCAATGAGATGTTCCAGCAGAAACCATCAGCGGCGCAAATTGGTAACTACAGAGTTGACTGGCTGTCTTGTATCAGAAATTCCGAAAACTGCTTGGAACACTCTACGTCTCGGTAGCTGCAGTCGCTTGGCAGTTTCATTTGTAATAAAAATCACCTTCGAGCATGAATCGAGTGGAGCCCGAATAAGATTAAGTTTTCCATGCTTGTCTTCAATTTGATTTAGAGCAGTGGGAATTGTACCTACCTGTTGGCGCAGGCAAGCATGGTACTGCAGTCACCAGAAGTATGCTGTTGATCCACAAGCTCGTTCGCTGTTGATGGGTTTGTATTTACTGGGTGAAGAAAGCTAGGTAGTTAAATGATTTATGTCCCTTGTGCAAGCAGTTGGTGCAACAGCCTGCACTTCTGACCGCGTCGTCGCGATGCTAGATTGACAACTCGGTAAAACCTTTGCACCGGCCGACACAATACCCATATGAATGGCAGTGTATGCATGTTTTCGACGTTTGTGATTGTTTAGGCTTCAGCACGAGGATCCGGGCCTTCCAAAAACTGAAGCCTGCGATTGAGAATATTACAAAACTCAACCCACGTTTCCAATTTCTCGTAGTCCTGCATTTATTCGTACTTCGTCCTTGTTTCGTAGTCGACCTTCGACAGAAGGATGTGAATCATAAAAGAGTTTATGATTTCCTAAGCAGACCCAATGGAAAGTAATGATCCTCGAATTGCGAATGTACTGTCGGCAAGTTTCTGGAGTGACTTTGAGTCTGGTTGTTTCATTGATGGCATCGCAAACAAGGTCGATATGCAGTCTGAAAAGAATAGATCGTTGCTTTCGTAGCCTTTTGTATTTATCTTCCCTAACCTGAGAAGAATTAATTAATTTGAGCACCGAGCCTAACAGACAACTTAGAAGATAATTTAACTTATTTTTGGTGAGCTTCTAAATCTTTTAAAGGCAGCGAAGTGTGTTTGTTTTAGCTTCGGCAACCTGGTTGTTTGGGTTGGTACGATAGCCACGGAAGTGTTGAACTCGTCGTTTGGGTTTCCGCCCACTTATGATGATTTCGGCCTGCAGTTACAGCTATAAATCGCTGTTCATAGAGCTCACGCTCATTATCAATGCTATTCAAATTCTCGAAAATGTCATGATGAAATGGCTGAAATGAAGTACGTGAGCGATACCACGCAGCTGGCGCCGAAATTACCTCAACCTTAGAACTGATCACCCCTTTGTGAAATAAAATCTTTAGCCTTTCTGAGTTGCATTTTTACTTTCAAATTCGCTGATTGAATACTCGAAGCACCCTATGCACCAGTGTGTTGTGTATGTGTAATCACGCGCCAGACAGCAAAAGAAATTAGAAAATATACGTATGTATGTATTGCAAGAAACCTTTAAATGTGTGTGTGTATTTGCGGTTTTGCCAAGGGGGAGGGGTAAATGCACTTGTTGAAGTTAGGTTGAAGATGAAGCTTGGATTCGTCTGGCACGATTAATGTTTGCATTGGTAAATTTCTAGTTCATTTACCAAATTCGTCTGACTTCAGATGATGCCGCACAGCTTCCAACAATCCGTGAGCAGTTTATTATTGGATGAATAGGAGCGTAGCTTTTGAGGGGTTTTGTACTGATCGGCAAATGTCTGACCCAATGTCTCGGTGAGAACTTTAAAAGGTGCAGAGTCTCTTCCGTTTTCTGTTCACTTGTGCGCTTTGTTCTTATACGCGATTTTCGCCCTAAATGTTCCTTGAACAAACTGTTAATCAATAATAAGAAGAGAGAGAGAGAAGAGGCCGCCGAAGGCGTTACCGGATCTCCTTGCGATAACACCATGTATCTTTGATCCGAGGGATCAAGATATCGATATAGATAAATTCAATTCAACTTAAACAAATAATAATAACAACTGGTTTCCCCCGACACATATAATATTCTTATTTTTAACAATAACCCAATTGTAAGTAGGCCATATTGTTAGTGTAAAAGTATAAAAAGTAGCCAAAGACAAAATATTCTTGATGCGTCTAACTGAAATTACGTACACATGCACCCGTACATGAGAATGCATGATCACGCCTACTTCAAAGACCAATTCAAGCGCAGGCCAACCTTTTTTAAAGTTCGCCCCTTTGCGACTGAACGACCGAACTCGTGCGAGCATAAAAATTAGAACAAGAATGAGAGAGCAGAAAACCCGAATGCAGACGAAGCGCAGGGGCCTGCTGTTAAGAGCCCCTGGAGCCTGTCGCTAAAGAATTTTTGTTATCACTTAATAACTGATTTTCGTTTTATGAAATGAGTAGTTTATATGTTGAATGGTTAGTGGTACAGTCAACATCGACACCACCCAAAAACTATGACGAACAAACAACCGATTCAGCCAACAAAGAGCTGAATGAAATTAAAAAAAATTTGAGAGCAACTGATTATCAAAAGTTTTCTTACCATGTTACAGCTGTGGAGCACCATCAAATCGCTGCCCATTTTGCCTTAGCAACATCAATCATGCTGATAAGAGCAGAAACCGTTCGGAATGGATACATAATCTGGAATTCCAGAAAGGTGCCCAATAACACAAACGAAGATATTATCTCAACTTATCCAGAACCCGTTGCCCATCGTTTTAATTTCAATCTCAACGATGACTGAACACCTGATCAACGGCCGGGTGAATGCTAAGACACACTGGCCTAAATTTTTAAATTATTAAGCCACTCATGAAAGTGGTCAGAGTATTAAATATAAAAATATCTACCATGCTGGCCGAACGATATCAGCATCAACAGGTGGATCCCCTTCATGCAACTTCAGCATTTTGCGAAGCGTCCTTAACATCTTGTACTGCTTTGGTGTATTTGTGGCTTAAGAACGAAAACGGATGGTGCCACTCATCCCTGTTCACCGCTAAGTCAAAGGTCACTCCTACGAAGCTCTTAACTATATTTTAATCGGCGCCAAGTGGAGCAGTATAAGCTATCAAATTTGTAGTGATTAGCCTTGTTTAGTTCTCTAGCTTCTCTTCCTTTACAGACATTTTATTGGACAGATGCTACAATCGTTTTTCAATGGGTCCACGCGAAGTCAATAAATGGAAGACTTTCGATGCGAACAGGGTCTCCTTTGTGTTAGGACACTCTACGCCAACGTGGTGGGGGCTCGGGTTCACCAACGAGAATCCGGCGGACTTCGCGTCGGACAAGATGTTTGGCGTCTACCGAACGGAAGGACTTTAGTTTGTGGTGGAGATTACCAAAATGGCAATCAAAGCTTAAGGCCATCAACGGAGATCGGACAAGCTTGCTTTGCCGACTCCCTGCTAGAAGTAAAGCCGGACGAAGCTAGCCTTCACCATGCATTTTCAGTTCCATCGTATGTCGACAGATTTAGATAAGTGGAAGTAGTAGTAAGGGGAGAATGTGAGGGAAGAGTGTCTGCGAGAGACGACAACAGCAGACAGATCGTATAAGTGTCATGTGCAAAAGGAAGTAACGGGCAGCACCGGACCTCGGACCCTGCGGGAGTGCCGTGCGCAAAGGGTGAAAGGTCGAACGGTTAAAAAAGTGAACTTTGGACCAGGAGGAAAGGAGACGCCGATAACTACAAGTAAACCCAGGCTTAGCAAACAACAAGTATCAGTCATTAAGTGAAAACAAGATCGCTACATCGATTCGTTCGGGGCTCAGAGTTTGAAGTCTCCGAATTGAGACACTGGTAGCTGAGGTCCTTAATGCATCGCACAACTAAATGAAACAGAAATCAGTGAAAACAAGATCGCTACATCGAGTCGTTCGGGGCTTAGAGTTTGAACTCTCCGAATTGAGACACAGATGGCTGAGGTCCTTAATGCATCACACAACTAAATCAAGGCGCTTTGTCCCAACTTCTGTCTCGATTTGAGCTTGGCGTATTGCCTGATTCATTCATTTATGATAACAAGTTGGCCTGGTTTGCTGTTGGCATGGGACTTTGTCCATTATGCTCGACGTTGTAAGGTGTGTATATAGTCTCTTTTCCATATTATCCAAAATTTCTGTTTAACAAATGTATATCTTCGCCATCGATCCAAAAATGTTAGCTGGGAAGCCGACTACGAACCTTTGACACGTTCTTCTGGAGGAGCCAGATGGGATGACCCATTTAGCAAATGTAATGCGTTTAAGAGCGCTTCCGTCGTAGGGATCACCTGATTGCGGAGAAATGGGCCCCGACTTAAGGATTGCTTCTGACATAAGAAAGCACAGTGACACAGACAACGAGGCCAACGAATTTTGCGTCGGGCTTAAAGAAAGTAAAGCATAAAGGCGGACTTTAGCATCGGGCATTTACCAGGTTGACCAACACAAGAAATCAAACGCACGCAACAACGAAGGAGCGAACTGCAGCGTCGGGGACTTACCAGAGTCTATACAGAACGCATGACACAAGGATGCAGATGACCCAGACAACGACTCGGCGTCGGCCATAAAGCCAGAGTCATCCATCGATATGCCGCGTAGAATAAGGTGTGCACAGGATAAGAAACTGCCGCAGGTCAACAAAAACCCGTACCGTCGGCGGACTATATACAAAACGCCAAAGCTCACGTATAGAAGGAATCTCTGATTTCCCGAGGAAAGAGGGCTTTTTCTAAGCATGCCGAGGTGAAAACACAAAAATGACGCGCAAAGACCAATGCAAGCGGCAATGGCGAGAGACTTAAAGGTCCACTAAGAATTGAGGGCTGGACAACGCTTTTTTAATTATTGTGCTTATCGTTCAACATGAGGCCCGCGCATCCGACCTAGCCGCAGTGGCTAACACTAAGCAATGCCCTCCCGAATTAGGCTTTTGAGTTTTTCCCTGTTCTTATCGGTCGGAATACTGCGGGTAAGACGACGCTGGCAGCATTCGGGTTTAGCTTATGATGGCTGTCATCAAATAATCCTCCCTAGCTCTCATCGTTTACGGTACACGCATTGTTTAAAGTTGCACGGAGGAGTGCAGTTAACGTTAGCACACATACGTCAGCAATTCTGGATTATCACAGGGAGCGTACTCTGTTTTCGGCCATTAAATTCGACGCAGCTTATGGGATATTTACCGATTTAACCGTCCTATCCGGTCATTTATCGCGACTGGAGTGTCGCCTTTCCTTTATAATTGTCTGCTGCTCTTACCGCAGCTGACCTAGCATAGCTCCCATCCGGTTGCTTTCATGAATTTTATAATTCGCTTTCGGCTTATATTCGCCAGTTCATATAGACTGCTAATGAAGGGATTCCCTAAGTGTACAATCTAGATCTGCATAGGGCCGGGCAGGAACAGAACAGGTGTTCCACCGTTTCCTCCTCCTCCTTGTCCCTGCAGCTTCTGCAGAAATCGTTTTGGGGCGCGCCCAGTCTGCTTGATTGTGTGCCGACCAACCAATGGCCTGTAACCACTCCTATTAGCATTCCGCACTCGGTAGGGTTTAGCTTTAGAAGTTCAGAAGTTTTCTTCGCATTAAGTCCCTCATTCGAACCGCAGCTATCTTGGCCCGCTCCATGCCGACAAAGTCCAGGCTAGGAAGGTACAGAATAGCGCCTCGTTGGGGGTGGTGCAAAGGGCTCCGCTTATGCATAAGGATGCCATTCGTTGAACCTTGTTAAAGTTTGCTGTGGTTGTCTGTTTCATTAGCGTAGGACACCATATTGATACTCAATAGAGTAGAAAAGGCTTTACTATCGCTGTGTATCCAGTTGACGATTTTCCGGAACATGCCCAATTTCGTTCCGATGGCTTTTTTGCAGGAATAGAGGGCAATTGTTGCCTTTCTCGTTCTCTCTTGGCTGTTCAGTCTCCATGTTAGACGCTTATCTAGCGTTATCACTGAAAGAGATCGAACAGCTATTAAATGTTGGTGGGTTTAGTTGAGGAACCTTGTATCTGTTTGTGAACAGCACCAGCTGCGTTTTAGAGGGGTTTACCCCTATACCTCTTTCTGTTGTCCAGTCAGATAGTATTTTAAATTTGGCGGTCATTAGATGGCATAGTGTCTGATGGAATTTCCCTGAGAAAATAATGGCTACGTCGTCCGCATATGCCACAACCTTACATCCACCCCTTCCATGTTACACAGCAGCTTATTCACTGCGATGTTCGATAGTAGAGGGGAGAGTACACCACCCTGAATGGTTCCCCTGTTCACGAACCTTGTTTGTGTTGAGGTTCCTAGGGTGGAGGTAACCATTCTGCTCCATTCAGCTCCATGACTTGAACTCAACACCCAGGTCAGTAGGGGGTTCGGTTATGGCTGCAGGGAGAACGTTGTTGAAAGCGCCCTATATTTCCAGGAACATGCAACTAGTGCTTATTCCTTGTGGTTGAGTGACTTTTCGATTTGGCTGACTACCGCGTGTAGAGCTGATTCGGTTATCCAGCTTACGGCAAGTTGACCAGCATTTTGGATGTGCGCAGGGGAGAGATCAAGTCCTGCTGATTTGAAGGGTTTGAAACTGTTTATGGCCCATCTTATGTTACTTTCAGGCAGAAGCGTTTCCAGGTCGATGCTTCAACCAGACTGATTTTCTGGAAGTCGTTCTACCGGGAGACTACCCGGAAAGTGGGAGTCTAGAAGTAGGCTTAGGTGGATCTCCTTCCCAGAGTCTGACCATGAGCCATCTGAATTTTTTTCCCAAGGAAGGGGTTATTTTGAAAAGGATTTTCCTAAGCCGAGCTGCATCGGTTGTTTCATCTATGTTTGAGCAGAAGGTCTGCCAAGCTGATCGTTTCCTTCTCTTATGGCCTTCTTGTAGGAGGCTAGTTCCAACTTTATTGTTTCCATTTTTGATCTTCAATCCCCGCTTTTGGCCTGTTCTGCAGCTGGATCTGAGCTCTAAAAGTTTCTGGGTCCACCAAGGAGGCTTTTTGGATCCCTCGGTTTGCATTTAGGGTAGGCTGATTCGAAGGCCATATTGCAGGTTTCTGTGAAGGTCCCTGTTATCTAGACTGGGTAGATCACTGTTGTCAATTGGGGGTTCTATTGGAAGAATACCTAGCAAGGCTTCTTTATAAGCGCGCCAGTTTATTCGTCTAAGGTTGACGAATACAGCTGGAGTGGGAGTGTCTAATGATAAAGAAGTTTCTATGAATATGTGGTCTGAAAAGGAGAGCTCGCTTGAGACTTCCCAGTTTCTGTTCTTTTCCTGCAGACTGCCTGACACAAAGATTTTTTTTTTTTATTTACATGTGCCTTTTATTTATTGAATCTTCTCTGAATTGAGACTAACAATAAGTATATAAAATCTTAAATTAAAAACTATATCTGACGCCAGATGTAAGGGCTCTAATAACTATTGCTGAGCTGGAAGGTCATTTCGTTGCAATCGATGTCGATGTTACTGCTGCTCGCGTTTCTCCACAATTGGGAGCCGTAAGTCCAGACTGGCTTAAGCGTTGAATTGTAGAGCAGAACCTTGAAGTCCAGGCAGAGGGGGGAGCGAGCGTTTATGAGCCAATGGAGGTTATTGGATTTTAGTTTTAGATGAATTTTCTTAAGTCTTCTGTCAAGGTGGACGCCAAGGTACGTTACATCGTCAGCTTGTATTCAGAGTTAGCGGTCTGTTTGTCTGTTTGTCTGTTAAGAGTAAACGTTATGTGTTTTTTTTGCGCATTTATTTTTATACGCCAGCCTGATAATCACCTCTCCACTAACACGAAATGGACCGACTTATAAGGTATCGCAAGGGCGCTACCTTGAGGAACTCCAGATTCTCACGCCGCATCTCACGCCGATGGCTCTGTTGTAAAGATACGATTCAAGAATCCTGTGTGTGCTTTCCAGTAACGTTCTGATTTTATGCATAAGGGCATCGAGCCGGACTCGGTCGAAAGCCTGCGCAACTTCAAGGAAACTCGAATGCAGTTCGTATTTCTGTTGTCAATCTGTTGACCTGCTCTATTGTTCCATGGCTTTTTCGAAAGCCAAATTGATGTGCCGGAATAACGTTGTGCTCTTTTAGTTATGGAATTATCCGCGTCAAAAGGCATTTTTTGACCAGTTTTGACAGACACGAGAGTAAACATATCGGTCTGTATGAAGCTTGTATTGTGAGATTTTTTCCTGGATCTGGGATCATTATGATTACCGACTTTTTCCATTTTTTTGGAAAGTAGCCAATTCGTGTTTTCCCGTTAAAGAGTCTACAAATTACCTCAACTGGACAGTTTGGGAGTTCTATAAGCATTTTAGGAGTTATTAGATCACCGCCTGGGGCCTTTTTTGTTTTTAATTGCTCGCTGATGACTTTTCCAACTTCTTTGGGTTGAAACAGAATTTTCGCCGTTTTAGTCCAAATTCGAATTGACGGCGACGATAGTGTAAATGAATAATTTTCAGGGTTTGGCTGAAAAACATTTCGAAGGTGTAGAGCAAATGTACAAGCTCTGTCTTTGTCGCTTCTGGCCCAGCTGCCTGAAGAGTCTCATATGGGAATTACTGTTTCGGCCGGCGCACTTAGATTTGGATGTGCCCTCCACAAGGGATGCTTGGTGTTTGTGGGTGAAAGTTTTTCAATGTACTGGCGCTGTGCTTTTTTCTTCATGCCTTAGAGCCCCGGTAAGTCTGCGACCAGCTTCCTTAAGACTGTGTTTTGAGGATGGCGATCTGCTGATATGCCAAGCACGCCTCAAATACTACGAATGTAGAAGTAGTTAGCCGCTCGTTCGTGGGAATATCTGCGGTGTAAAGGAGAAATAGAGTTGGACCAAGGGCGCTACCTTGAGGAACTCCAGCCTCTATCGTGTAATCGTCGGATATTGTAGTGTTCCATCTCACGGCGAAGGCTCTGTTGTAAAGGTACGATTCAAGTATCCTGTGAGTGTTTTCCGGTAGTAACGTTCTGATTTTATGCATAAGGCCATCGAGCCAGACTCGATCGAAAGCCTGCGCAACGTCAAGGAATACCGCACTGCAGTATTCCCGAGACTCGAATGCAGTTCGTATTTCTGTTGTTAATCTGTTAACTTGCTCTATTGTTCCATGGCTATCTCGAAAGCCAAATTGATGCGCCGGAATAATGTTGTGCTCTTTCAGATATGGGATTATGCGTGTCAAAAGGCATTTTTCGAGCAATTTTGACAGACACGAGTGAAACTTATCGGTCTATATGAGGCTGGTACTGTGTGATCTTTTCCTGGTTTTGGGATTATTATGATTACCGACTTTTTCCATTTTTTTGGGAAGTAGCCAAGTCGTGTAATCCCGTTAAATAGTTTACAAATTACCTCAACTGCATAGTTTGGGAGTTCAATTAGCATCTTAGGAGTTAGACCACCGCCTGGGGCCTTTTTTGTTTTAATTGCTCGCTGATGACTTTTGCAACTTCGTTTGTTTGGAACAGAATTGGCGCCGTCTCAGTTCCACCTCTAATTGACGGCGACGGTAGTGTGAATGAATTATTTGCAGGGTTTGGCTGAAAAACATTTCGAAGGTGTAAAGAAAATGTACAGGCTCTGTCCTTGTCGCTTCTGGCCCAGCTGCCTGAAGAGTCTCTTACGGGAATTAATGTTTTGGCCGGCGCACTTAGATTTGGGTGGGCCCTCCACAGGGGATGCTTGGTGCTGGTGGGTGAAAGTTTCTCAATGTACTGGCGTTGTGCTTTTTCTTCTTCGTGCCTTAGAGCCCTGGTAAGTCTGCGACCAGCTTCCTTAAGACTATGTTTTGAGGATGGCGATCTGCTGATATGCCAAGCACGCCTCAAATACTTTTCTCCAAAACAAGCTGTTCGATTTCAAGGTTAGTTTTGTGTTGGTGTGTGTGCCCATCCCTCCCTTGCGGTGTAGAGACTGCTGCTGCGACGAGTAGAGACTCCAGTGCTTCGGCATAGCAGTCGATGTCCTCCTTGGTGTTGAGCTGTGAAATTAGTGCAATGTGGGAACTTACGTATTTTTTGAACTTCAGCCATTTGGTTCGATGCGACGTAAGCCTGCAAGGGTGCTCGATTAATTCCAGGCTTTGAAGAAGAGTTATTAGCACTGGTGAGTGGTCCGATGATAGATCCAAAAGCGATTTTGCAGAGATTAGATTGCGAGAAATATTTTTTAGATCTGTAGGCCAGTATGCACCCATGTTTTGATGGGTGCATTATATAGTTGCCTTCCTTTGGGGGTCACAAGGAAGGATCCCTAGTGTTTGTGCTTGGCGTTGTAATCACCTGAATTGGTCTTCGGAGACTGTAAAGCGGGGTGGGCAGTAGGCAGCGGCGATGGCAAGGTTGCAGTTGCCCAACTGTAATTTTATTGATGTAGCTTGCAGATCATTTTTTGCAAACCGTTGGTGAAAGTGGTGTTTAATGCGGTCTTTTATTAAGATCCCCGTTCCGCCATTACTTTACCATCTGGATGATCGTTCAAAAATTGAGTTATTTCAGTTATATGCCGTGAAACACCGTTGGCGTTCCCCAGAGTTATTCGAAGGCAAGGCATAATTTATTTGGACTGCTGAGCTGCAAGCATTTGTAACAAGATATTTTGGTTTTGCGTTAGAGTTTGCATAGTGGTTTTCATGAAAGGCATAATTCCATCATATTTTGTTGCAGAGTTATCAACATAGTTTCCATGTTACTTTGTGGCTATCCCATGGCCTGCTGTATGTTATCAATTTTTGGCTCTATTGAAGCTGAGCCTGATCTTAGAGCACTGGCGTAGGAATTGCCGTTGATGGTAATTGAAGAGCCAAATGATGACCTGCCTGTTTTTGCGAAGAAATCTTCCGATGTCGTTCTGTTTTCATGTAAATGTTCTGGCATGCTGTTGTCGCTTGTTGCATCCTACTTTCATCTCCTTGTAGACTGGACAGCCTCTGTAGTTTGCTGTGTGGTTACCTTGGCAGTTTACACACTTTTTAGTGAAAGAGATTTCGTTGTTCGCAGGGCAGGGTTCGGAGCCGTGGCAGTTTCCACAAGCTACACAAACTGACCTGTGGGTGCAGTAAGCCCTGGTGAGTCCGTATTCCTGGCAATTTGTGCATTGCACTGGCCCGTTCAGTTTGTGCGGCTCTTCTATTGTGATCCTAAGGTGCAGAAGGTAGAGTTCTGCTGTCTGGCTCCAGCTTGACCTTGAAAAGTGGCTGCGGCTTCCGTTTTCTTTTAAAAGCCTTTATAATTTCGGAGGGGGTCACATCGGGTTTTATTTCCTTGAGCACAATTTGTAAGCCTTTGCCACTTTTCAGCTGGTACATGTAGTAATTATTTTTGACATCGTTTAGGTATTTCGACACTGCTCGGAAATCATCTTTCGTTTTGGTTTGAAGTTTGGTTTCGCTTGTATTCCCTTTCATAAGCGGAATAACATGAAAGTTATTTTTCCGACAAGCTCAACTAATTTGTTGACTAAAACTTTGAAGATCTTCTGCCGAATAAAGATAGATGGGGGCTTAAGTTTCTTTGGGGCTAATTAAGACTATGTTTCAGGCTCCGCCAGAATGGAAAATCTATTTTCATTTAATGGCCCGAGATTTTCAGGGCCTTGTTGGTACGGTTTATTTTCTGCATAAAAAATCTGAGGGGGGGTTTGGGAGTTTTAGCTTGGAATTATTAATGTAGCGATCCATGCGTGTCTGCATGGCCGAACCCGGAATTGTCATTTCTTCTACCCTAGCTTTGTTTTTGCCGTTTGACCCGTTTTTTGCACTTGGTTGAGTGGTTGCTTTACCCGCTGAAAGTGGAGTCGTTATTGCATTGTTGGCGACAGAAACCGTTGTAGTTGACGTAGTAGTTGCTGTTGTTGTTGCACTAGGTGGCAGAAGCTCGGTAGGAGTTTTGCATTGCCCACTCCATGGCGTTTGAGCGGTGAAAAGCAGGGCGGGAGAGCAACTAGCTCTCTGGTTTTCGCCGGTCAGTAAACTTGCTCTTTCTTGCACTTTCGGTTCTAGAGTCTTACTCGTGAAAGAGAAATAAGCAATGTTACGGGCCAAAGAGAGACGACGTTTGTCTTGCTCTCTCTGAATTTTTTCACGGGCTTCGTCTTGTTCTTTTTGGCGTTGAGTGCGCTCATCCACGTTCTTACTCATTTGTTTATTGATAGTGCGTAAATATTAATAAAAATTTTAGTTTACGATGTGCGAATTAGCAATCGCGAATCGCAAAACCTCGCGTTTATAAATTTTTCAAACGTTTTCGACTGAGTGACTAATTGTTTTTCCGGTGCGTTAAAGAAACAAGTCTACACGCGACCGAAGTGCAAGTGATGAATGTGGGGGTGTTAATCCTGTTGCATAGGAATATATTAGAACCATGTTATTGCTTGATGGGCTTCCCGACTGAGTGTGGCGAGCATTTTCCAGGCCGATGCTGAGCGCCTCGCTCTGTTCGACCAGTTGTCGGACTAGCTCGTCTGGGGGGTCCTCCTTTTCGAAGGCCATGTACGTTGAAGTCACCCTTATGGTAGCCGCTGGAAGTTCCAGGCTTGCTACGGTGTGGACTCCGTTGCTGTAATTATGAAGCCGAAATATGCTAAGGTAGGCACCTTGGCTAAAATGCAGGTTTTAATTTACCTTTTTTAGGGTCAAGTAGCAAATTGAATTCCTTGGTGCCTAGTCCAAAGACCTTGCCTCCAACGACCCTAGGTTCCTGTACCAGCACTAGGTCCGCCCCACCGTCAGGCAGGCGGAGAAGCAGAGCAGCAGACACTGCGTTACTGTCGTGGAGGTTCACTTGCAGTAGTCTAATTACATCTCATCCTCACTGAGATCGTCGTCTCCAACAGCCGGCTTCATCGCCTGCATCACTTTGCTTAACGATGCGTCGGTGGAATAGCCGTCCTCCGGCTCTTCGTCCCCGAGAGCCTCAAGTTCTTCCGGAAAGACCTGCTCCGCTGGGTTGCCGACCGGATCCTCCTTCGCACTCGAGTCTCCTTTGTAGATCTTCGCTCTGATCGCGCTGAAACCAAAATTCAGTTCCACGTGAGCAGCCTCTATTGGGGAAACTGATTCTTGTTCAGTACGACGATGGCCTGACTCACCGGCCCCTCATTCTGCTCCACCTTTACGTCCTTCCAGTCGTGCTTGGGGAGGTTTGTGTTGCACCTCTGTAACAGCGACAGTCTTAGCCGCACCTTGGCGCCGACGCGCACTTTGCTGAGGTGCTGGCGGCCGACTGTCTTCCCCCTTAAACCCCCAATTTGGGATGGGGCCCTTTCGGAATAGCCCCCGAGCTGGTGCCAGCACAGGCGGAGCCAACGCTCGCAGATCCTGTCGCTGTGGCAGCACCCACCTTCTCCAGCGTTTCGGCTCCATTGTGGTGTTTATTTTTTTAACCTCACGGTAAGCGGCGTGCTTAAGAGGCACCAGTTTTCATTTGTCTTGCCACAAAAGCGGTGCCATTGGAAGTAATGGTAGGTATAACAACAGAGCGAGGAATAGTAACAATGGCATTAACTTTATCGGTGCGGACAATCTGATAAGGGCGATGTATGCTCGGTTTTAAGCCCACTAGAGGCCCAAATTAGCTTTGCGGAGGAAAACAAGGCACTTCCATCTCCGCAGTCGCTTAATTTCGGTAAGCTTTGGGAGGCCAACCTAAATTCGGTGAAACATTATCTTAAGCGCATGATAGCGGATCGACGGCTGAATTATGAAGAAATATCCACAGTACTTGTCAGAATAGAGTCATGCCCTAACTCGCGGCCTCTATAACCTCTCCAGCATCTGAAAGTGTTTACTCCGGTAAACTTTTGATCAATGGCTCTTCGGAATATCATCCCCAATGTACCTCGCTTAGAGAACGGTTTTTTACTCAGCACTTTTGGAAAGCAATTGCCTGGCTGATTTACAGCAAGACCAAAGACCAAGCTTCACGGTCTTGCATTTATCAGGACGATATATTTCCGCCGTCACAATGGCTAACTTGCCCACGAGCTCTCGTAAGTCGTCTGCGCGAGAAAATATAACAAGTTAATGCTCAAGAAGTCTGCCGACGAACAGTTCGGTCGTTCTTTCGCTGCAAGCAATTCTTGACGCAAATTATATGGAACTTGCCAGCAGATAGACTTCGAGCTCTCCGCCCGTTCAATAACTGTGGCGTTGTTTTTTGTGGTCATTTCAGCAGAACGTGTCGTATCCGTGGTAAGTCACCGTAAGTCACCCAATGGGAAGTAGTGATCCTTGAATTGCGAATGTATTGTCGGCAAGTTTCTGGAGTGACTTTGAGTCTGGTTGTTTCATTGATGGCATCGCGATATGCAGTCTGAAAAGAATAGATCTTCGCTTGCGTAGCCTTTTTGTATTTATCTTTCGTAACCTGAGAATATTTAATTACTTTGAGCACCGAGCCTAACAGACAACTTAGAAGATAATTTAACTTATCTATGGTGAGCTTTTAAACCGTTTAAAGGCAGCGAAGTGAGGTAGTTTTAGCTTCGGCAACCTGGTTGTTTGGGTTGGTACGATAGCCACGGAAGTGTTGAACTCGTCGTTTGGTTTCCGCCCACTTATGATGATTTCGGCCTGCAATTATAGTGTTATGCTGACCTTGGCAGCTATAAATCGCTCTTCATAGACCTCACGCTCATTATCAATGGTATTTAATGCTATTAGGTTGAAGATGAAGCTTGGGATTCGTCTGGCACGATGAATGTTTGCATTGGTAAATTTCTAGTCCATTTACCAGATTCGTCAGACTTCTGATGATGCCGCACAGCTTCCAACAATCCGTGAGCAGTTTAATATTGGATGAATGGGAGCGTAGCTTTAGAGGGGTTTTGTACTGTCACGATCGGCAAATGTCTGACCCAATGTCTCGGTGAGAACTTCAAAAGGTGCAAATCTCTTCCTTTTTCTGTTCACTTGTGCGCTTTGTTCTTATACGCGATTTTCGCCTAAATGTTCCATGAACAAACTGTTAATCAATAATAAGAAGAGAGAGAGAGAAGAGGCCGCTAAAGGCGTTACCGGATCTCCTTGCGATAACACCATGTATCTTTGATACGAGGGATCAAGATATCGATATAGATAAATTCAATTCAACTTAAACAAATAATAATAACAACTGGTTTCCCCCGACACATATAATATTCTTATTTTTAACAATAACCCAATTGTAAGTAGGCCAATATTGTTAGTGTAAAAAGTATAAAAAGTAGCCAAAGACAAAATATTCTTGATGCGTCTAACTGAAATTAACGCACACATGCACCCGTGCATGAGAATGCATGATCACGCCTACTTCAAAGACCAATTCAAGCGCAGGCCAACCTTTTTAAAGTTCGCCCCTTTGCGACTGAACGACCGAACTCGTGCGAGCATAAAAATGAGAACAAGAATGAGAGAGCAGAAAACCCGAATGCAGACGAAGCGCAGGGGCCTGCTGTTAAGAGCCCCTGGGGCCTGTCGCTAAAGAATTTTTGTTATTACTTAATGACTGATTTTCGTTGTATGAAATGAGTAGTTTATATGTTGATGGTGTTTATATGGTGAATGCTAAGACACACTGGCCTAAAAATTTAAATTATTAAGCCACTCATGAAAGTGGTAAAAGTATTAAAATTAAAATTAATTACAGCCAAGTTAGGATCACAGAGCTGTTACTGTCATGCTGATAAGAGCAGAAACCGTTCGGAATGGGTACATCATCTGGAATTCCAGAAAGGTGCCCAATAACACAAAAGAAGATAACATCTCAACTTATCCAGAACCAAGCGATGACTGAACACCTGTTCAACGGCCGGGTGAATGCTAAGACACACTGGCCTTAAAATTTAAATTATTAAGCCACTCATGAAAGTGGTCAGAGTATTAAAATTAAAATTTTTTACAGCCAAGTTAGGATCAAAGAGCTGTTACTTAACCTCAATCGCAGTTATCAGTGGCTGTCTCTGTGTCTTCAGATCCTCACGTTGTGCATTAACAGGATGTTTTAAATATAAGATCAATCATTACAATGCAATCAGCTCCACCAAGGGGACGATCTTATCAACAAAAGCGAGATTGTTTGACCCGATGGGTCTAATTGCATATATCGTCTCTGGCAAATTGATTCTAAAGGAGAAACAAACGGGCTATGAACTGGGACGATTCCTACCATGCTGGCCGAACGATATCGGCATCAAGAGTTGGATCCCCAGGTGTTTTATGCCACGGAATCCATAGCCTTCCTGCAACTTCAGCATGGTGTATTTGAGGCTTAAGAACGAAAACGGATGGTCCCTCTCATCCCTGTTCACCGCTAAGTCAAAAGTCACTCCTACGAGAGGTATAAGCTATCAAATTGTAAAATGATTAGCTTTGTCTTGTTCTCTAGCTTCTCTCCTTTTACGTGTCTCGAAAGGTGTATGCGTTGAGAGCACAGCATTTCACAGTTAGAGCCTCAGAATGGCAGCTGACCGAATCCCGAGAGCGAAAGACTCTCTACGCCTGAGCCTGCAGGAGCAAGCAAGGAGCATAGCCAGGACCGGCCGGAACAGAGCAAGGGACTGGAGATTTCGGATGCGAAAGGCGTACTCCTTGAGAGCACAGTGCCTGTTCACTCTAGTCTGGGAACGGTGACGCTTCCATAAGCCCTGAAAGCCGCCGAACCAACGGCAAAAGAAGGAACCACGAGCACCCGGAACCTGACGATAGAGTTACCCGCTTGTCACTATCAGCCACAGACCGAGGGTGAAATCCCTTTCATATACCCGAACTTTCTGTGCGTTCTTACTGAACTAAGGGGTCACTTTCGTATAAATTTGGTGGGACGAAATCAGTTTGTTAAAATACATATTTAGTGTTATATAAAGCTCAAAGCAACACAGATCTGCAAAAATTCTGAATCATAATATAAACTTTTGGAGAAGAGTTTTCGCTCGTAATAATGAAACTGCGTGTCTACGCACAGAGTACATACATACACACAAATTAGCACATATGAACATTTTTTCGACCGAAAGTTCTATTTATAAAGTTAAAATAATACCTTTGGATTTAAAAAAGAAATATAAAATTACCGGGAATCGTGTCGCATTGTTTTTTTAGATAAGGACATTGAATAAATAAATACATACATTTTATGAAAATTAATATATGGATCATTATTTTACACTACTTTCAACTAAAAACATTTACGTTAGTCACGCGTTAAATTGTCTCCCGAAAGGTGGTTAACAAAATGTCACCTAAAAAATAATTTTCGGCTTGTAAGAGGCTTGCCCTTGGTCTAAACTTATATACCTTAAAATTTATAAATAAAAAAATTATTGAAGGTTTTGAAAAATACTATACAGTTCTTTTTAGAGTGTTCACCCCAACAGCTTTGTAACTGTTCTTCATATCAAGCTCTGAAATCCAATAGTTCTTAAATGGGAGTTAAAATTTGCAAAGAAAAGCTTCTTGAGAAGTAAATTAATAGCGTGATTTTATTGCCGCAATAGTGGACTTTTTAAATGTGTCTGATTCCGTTGGCAAATCAAAAAGAAATAAATTAAAAATCATGAACATGAGCAACTTTACGGAAATCTTTAATGCTCAGCAGAACATCCATAATGCCCCCAACTTGGACGACATGGCGGTTTGCGAAGGGGACCACTTTTGTGTTGCTTAATAATCTTAAAGACCAATTGGAAGGAACCTGAGGATATGGGACCCAAAATAATCATTATTTCTTATTTTTTAAACAAAGCTCCTATAAGTAATGCAACTTATCAGTGAAATACCAAATTAATTTAACATAATTTTTATTTTATTTGAAATAAAATAAATTAGTTGAGTTTAAATTAGTTGTTTTTTTATACATTTCCCCTTTTCGACAATCGATTACACATTAAAAAAAAACGAGTTCGAGATTTATTTTCAATCAAAAACATAATACTCAAGGTATAATTTTTATTTTTTGATCAGAAAAAAAAACTTACAAGTCAAGTGTTATTTGTCCACCTGAAAATAAAATTCATATAATAATCATTATCAGTAGAACTGAATATAATACTCAACTAATAATCGGTATTTTTTGAGACTTAAATAAAACTTGAAAAACAACTTTTGTTATTTGAGTAAAAAGTAAAACTCCAAATATAATCGTTAAAAACAAATTTTTTTAATACAACTTATAATAATTTTGTAAGCCTGTATCCGAATGTAATTGTAATTCTCATTACATGCAAGAAAAAGATGAAAAAAAAGTGACTTTTGAACGTTTGAAAGGCTTAAAATCGGCAATAATTTGTTATGCATTTTACCTCACCTAGGTAAAACTAATTGTACCTTGGTTATCTGGTTATCTCGCTACGAATATCGTGCGGCTAGCTCAGAAGATATAAGTGTTCGTCCCACCAAATTTATATATACGTGACCGCCCTGTTGCACAATGAAAACGCACAGAAAGATTGAGAGTATACAGTGATATTTTATTCGCTGACTTAACCCTCGGCCTGGGTGGTGTATTGATAATGTAGAATTATGTTCCCACGCTGAACGTCCCGCTGGATCGTGTTGGCTGCGAAGTGGGGTCTCCATCGCCGGTTTCGCTTGTGGTGTCTTCTGCTGCCTTTGTCTCGGCGGGTTTATAGGGATTAGGGATGCGTCACCATTCCCAGACTAGGGTGAACAGGCACTGTGCTCTCAAGGCGTACGCCTTTCGCAGCCGCAGCCTCCTGTCCCTTGCTCTGGGCCGGCCGGTCGCACCGGACGTCGGCTCAGTTTCTACCTGACGGTTCAGGCGTACGCCGGAAGCCTCCAACGCAGTCCCTGGGTCAAATGCCAGGTTCTAGACGAACGCTTCCACCCTACCCTCACTGCCGCAGGCTTAAGAATTCGAAGTATACGCTGCTCGCACGACGCTCGTTGTTCGTCGTCCTAGGGTCCTCATTGTCCTTTTTTCTGCCTCCAGGTATCTCGAGCGGCTCTGCTCCTTGTTGGCGACTCGGAAAGCTTCCGTTCTGGGACTCTAGCGGTGGACCGCTGTGCTCTCAACGCATACGCCTTTCGAGACACCAGCTGAACAAACGCACGTCCTTCCGGGCTAGTCGCACCAGGACCTTGTAAAGTTCCTGCAGGACGATCAGGCATACGCCGGAGTTCGCCAATGCAGTATTTGTAGGCAGGCAGCTAGTTCTAGACAACTTTCCTTCTGAGCTTACGGTTCTTCGTCGAAGGACTCTATTTGTTCAACTCTGCCTGAAACGACGGGTGGGATGCCAAGCTCAAATCGCGATAGAAATTTTGACAAACGGCCTGGACTTAGGCATGTGATGCCGCAAGGACCTCATCTACCTGTGTCTCAATTCGAAGACTTTAGCTCTAAGTCCCGAACGTCTCGACGTAGCGATCTTGTTTCCTTGATGACTCCGCACGGCTTTACTTGCTCCTTCACGTTGTTTCACTGGTTACTGGTTCACTTGATGACTGTTACTTGTTGACTTGGTAGAAATACTTCCTTCTGCCCACGGCACTTCGCCGCTCTCTTCTATTGCTGTCCCTCTCGGACTCTCCTTGTCCTTGTCTGGTGCTCAGTGCACCACTCTCTTTCGCCGCACTACCGTTACTAAGGGCGAATTCGCCGCGTAACTGGTAACTGGTAGGCCACTACTTGCATGCGCTTACTCTGCTTGCTTCTTAACTTGTGGGGAGTAATTCAACTCCTCACAACCTGTCTCAGCACTGGCGATATCCAGATGACGATCGGGTATTTCAAATCAAACTTCATTTATTTAATTTTACATGCTGTTTTCTATTTTATAAGATAAAAAATTCCATTGTATGTTATAACCTTTTTTCATTGCAGCATTAGTGGACTTTTTAAATGTTCCTTATTCCATTGGCGCATTAGCATTTAGCTAATGCTAGTCTGACACATGAGTGGCACGAGTAGCAATAATGCTTAGCAGGACATCCATAATGCGATTAAGGCATTTGCCAACTTGGACGACAAGGAAGAGAAGCTGATGGTGTTGTTTGACGGGTTTGCAATGGCTACCACCACAGTTTTTAAAAAGGGCAAGGATCCCCGTATATGTGGGAGTTAGATTCAGCAGTAGTGCATTGTGGTACTGCGAGCAGAATTTGCAGCGTGCGCTCTTTTCAATCATTTTTATACAAAATAGTTTTTATATTTGAAAGAATTCAAAAATTGCGCCAACCTTGCGTAAAGAAACCAGCTGTTGTAGTGGTGGCACGAACAAAATATCGTTAAACAGCGGTATTTTCCGGTATTTTTTCTAAAAACGTTCGGGGCGAATGATTTTGTACTGCATTTAATTATCGCATTTATTTTAAGGCACTAAGCCTTATGGGATTTCCTATGTAAATAAATGCGCATTGGGCTAATTGCGATTTAATGCGCCAATAAAATCCGGCTATTAAATTTTGTAATTCGATTTTTTTTAGAAAATTTAAAAATTTTTTTTTATTTTAAATTACTAACTAAGTATACAGATATGCTTAGATATAGCTCTATTAACATAATTTAATGCCCATAAGCCTGCGCCAAAAACACTGTTGTCCTACCATAACATTGGAAACCAGCTCGGCTGGCAAGTAACCTTAATCTAAGCTGTATTATTATTATTATTATTGTTATTAGTATCGGGGTGTTTAGTGTACCGCGACCTGTAAGATCTATTGTACCCCCATTCAGAGCCTACAGCTCAGATATCAACCCACTTCCTCAAATGAAGTCGAAGAGTTTAAGTGGGTTGATTCTCTTAGGAGCTCAAGTGTAAGAGTTTTGGTTCCTAAGATTTTACATCTTATACTTGCTAATGCCGGACAGTCTGCGATGATGTGTTTAGAGGTTCCGTCCTCTATGTCACAGAATCTGCAAGTTCTACTGCTGGTTATTCCCATCTTACCTAGGAGACTTTTTAGTCTACAGTGGCCGGTTAGTAATCCGGTAACGATCCTTGGAAAACCCTAGTTGAATAAGTTCCTTGAACCTCTTCATGTTGTAGTTATTTATTTGAGTTTTGGCTTGCCTTAGGCCTGGGGTATTCCTCCAGTGTTCTTGCCTCGTGGCGCCTTCCTCTTTCCTTTATAGTGCCCCGAAATCCATCTGAGGGCCAGGCTGTTTCGGCTGCCCAATATATTTAGCTTACTTTTCACCTCTAGGACTAGCTTCGAGGTGATTTTGTTACTATGTAAAGCAGTAATTGCTTCTCGGCTGTCCGAAAGGATCGATATGTCCTTTTCCTTGTATCCACTCTGTATGTTGAGCTCTGCACAACGTACAATGGCACATACCTCAGCCTGAAATATGCTGGTATATTGGCCAAGGGATTGTTGTGTCAGGGATCCATCTGTGTACCATGCTATGGTGTGTTTAGCCATAGGGTGCACTTCAGACAATGTGGACCAAGCTTTCTTATTGCCTAGGTGTGCTGTGAAGTTCTGCTCGAAGATTAATTCGGCTGTCATTTCATCCCTAGGGTGGAGTGCTATGGGCACCTCACCTAACAGATTAGTCGCATCTTTCTTATTTAGAATGCAACCACTACCTGTGCCCTCAGTGCTTATTCTCAGGAGTGTAGCTTGAATTTCAATTACACAGTGGAGTGGTGCTAGCTCCATCAGAATTTCTAAGGCAGTTGTAGGACAGGTCCTCATTGCCCCTGTCATGCATACGCAGGCAAGTCTTTGCAGCTCTCCTGGTTTTGCATGATGGTGAGCTTAGCTCGTTTACCCCATGCAAGTGCACCGTAAGTGAAGATTAATTCGGCTGTCAAATCATGCCTAGGGTGGGGTATTAGGGGCACCTCACCTAACAGACTAGTCGCATCCATGTTATTTAGAATGCAACCACTACCTGTGCCCCATGGAAGTGCTCCGTAAGTGAGGATTGGTCTCACAATGATTAAGTATAGCCATCGTATTATCTGAGGCCTGGTTTTCCAGGATTTCCCAGCAATAGAGTGCTCTGTAACTCTTTTCCAATGTTTTTTGGACATGGGAAGCGAAGTTCAGCTTACTATCCAGGGTGATTCCTAGGTATTTAACCTCTCGGCTAGAGTCTATAGGAGTTCCTAGCAGTGAGATTTGTCTCATTCTCTGTAGTTTGTACTTCCTTGTGAAAGGAACGATGACTGTCTTAGCAGGATTTAAGTTGAGTCCAACCTCCCTGCACCAGTCCAGCGTTGTCCTTAGTCCGAGTGGGACGATGTCGCAGAGTGTTGCTTCAAATTTGCCTCTGGCGATTATCACGATGTCATCGGCGTATCCCTGACATTAGATTCCTGTTTCAGCAAGTTTGCTGAGAAGCTCAGCTACTAGCAGTCTCCAAAGCAAAAAGGAGATTACTCCTCCTTGCGGGCAGCCTCTGCTGGTTGCAATTGTCACGCTATCCGAGCCCAGTGTACATGTTGCTTGCCTGGATTCAAGTAGGTTGCCAATCCATTTGCTCGTAGTAACATCTTTGTTCCTTCTGGACAGGGCAGCTCGAACCGCATTATGTGATGTGTTGTCAAAGGCTCCCTCTATGTCTAGCAAGGCACAGATAAATATTTATTTGCTGTCAATTGCCCCTTCTAGGGTGCGACATAGTTGATAAAGTGAAGTGTCTGTTGAATGGCCTGCTCTGTATGTATGCTGTGTGTTTTGCAGCAGACAGTCTCTGAGAGCTGTTCTTCTGATCCTGTAGTCCACCAGTTTTTCCAACGTTTTAAGACAAAACGAAGTTAAGCTGATAGGTCTGAAGGACTTTGGGCTGGTGTTATCTTTCTTCCCGATCTTGGGGATGAAGACCACCCTAGCGCTGCACCATGCACTTGGGATGTATCCAAGGGCTAGGCTGCTCACAATTAGTCTTCTTAGGCGGGTTAGGAGTAATTCCTGCCGTGCTGTAAGAAAGATGGAGAGATCATGTCTAATCCCGGTGATTTAAATGGTTGGAAGGTTGCAATAGCCCATTTCAGTTTCTCGGGCGTAACTATAGACATGGCTGCTGCCCAGTCCCTAGCTATCACGCATTATGTTTCCCATAATGGGAGTACTTCCCGGGAAATGCGTGTCAAATAGCAGTTCTTATTTCTCCCGATCCGTAGAGGTGAAGGTGTTATTCCCTTTCCTCAGGGCTAAATTACTATCCGTTGCATTTTTAGCTATTGCCTTGTGCAGTCTCGCGCCCTCGTTGACGTTACTTATTGCCTCACAGAAGTTCCTATAGTTTTTCCGTTTGGCCTTCCTGATATCTTTGTTGTAGAGCGTCAGGCTTTGCCTGTATAGTTCAAAGTTCCTATCATTTTTTGGTTTGTTGAAAAGCTTCCGAGTGGTTACTCGTAGTCGTTCAAGACTAGCATTCCACCATGGTGCGTCTGTTTCCCGCTTCTGTTTGCCTAGAGGACAACTGTCTTCAAAGGCACTCACTATTTCGTGACCTAGGTTGTCTACCCCTCTATCTAATTCCAAAAGATGTCTAGGGTATCCTGACGGTTCGTTGGAAAGATTGAGCTCTAGGGTTGACTTGAATTTGTCCCAGTTTGTTTTTCTGGGATTTCTTTATGGTAACATCTTTTTGTATTGAAGGCTACTTCAAACAAAATTGTCCTGTGGTCGGAAATGGATTCTTCTGGTGACACATGCCAGTTCTTAATGTGGTGTTTAAATGAATTGGTTGCTAGAGTTATGTCTAGCACCTCTTCCCGTACCCTAGTAACAAATGTCGGCCTGGCGCCGATATTACAGATCTCTAGGTTATTGTTTTAAATAAATTCCAGTAATTGCTCACGTCTGTTGTTGACATCCGTGATGCCCGATGAAGGCCCGGTGGATGTTTACCTGGGCTAGCCGAGTGTTGCTTGTTGCAGCCATCACTCCGAGGTTTGGTGCTCCGTGATGTCTGGTGAAGAGAGAGAGCAAGTCTCTCCACCACCATCTATCACGGTAACCTCGGCTTCTTCGCAGCTGACGTCCAGGAGGAGTTCCTGGGCCAGCTCTTGGGATGACATGACTCTTGCGTCTCTTCCGGAGCTTTCTTAATCAGACCGCTCACGGTGACGTGGCCAAACCGGAAGTTGAGCTTGTGCTCACGCTCCACTATCTCATCCCTTCTGGTCTGGTCCATCCCTACGACCAGGAGTGCACCAGCTCCGACGTTCTTCCTGGAGATGACCTTCCAGGCATCCGTCTCGACACGGTTTTGGAAACCAATGAAGGATAGTATCTCCTCATTGGTCCGGTCTGATCTCCTCGGGCAGAATAACGTGGCGTTGTCAGCTGCCGGGATGTCTGCTCCCGTGCCGGTTTCTAGGGGTACTCCCTTCCACGTCCGCAGCTGAGGTACGGCAACCTTAAGCCACTCAGCTGAGCCTTCACCCAGGCAGTCGATAATCAGGTAACCCACCCTGAAGTGGATTCCCCTGAAAACGACCGGACCGCTTCACGCTGACGTGAGCATCTCGTCCATGACCGATTCCTGGAGCCCGGATAGTTCCTCCGCGGTCAGGCTGGCCGCCGGAAAACACTCCGGGAGTATGGCCACCCTGTCGGCTTCTGGTTTTGGCGGGGCTGGGAAGGTATCTTCCTGGCCTGCACCTTTGCCTTTTCTGCCGCTGTTGCTGCTGATGTGCTAGACCCCTCTTGCCCAAGGAACGTCTCACTAGCCCCTGTGCCGTGTCTAGACCTTGGAGGTATCCGTTGTTGGTGTGCGGCCGTTTCAGCCGTTTGCCAGCCGGTCTGCCCCCAATGCCGGCTGCTCCCTCGGCTCCTTTGCCTTCTTCAAGGCCTCCTCCGGTGTCATGCCCTGCATGAGATACCTAAGGTATCACTTTACCTTCGACCCTGGCAGGCCACGCCTGTTGGGGTAGTCTAGTCCTCCGGGCTGTCCTAGGGGTGGAAGGGATATCCTAAGGGATTTTTATATTTGTTGTCTTCTTCATGGGGTCCCACGAGTTGCGGAGAAGTATATAGTCCGCCCGGGCAGAGATCCGCCGTACCCGGGTAAGGCGTAGTTAGGACAGACGGTCGCCACTTGCCTGAACCCTTCGTTTGCGACTGGGCTATTTGTTAACTCGGGCCCCCAGCCAGGATGACTATCGGTCGAATGACACCTTAGTCCGGCTCCGAGGTGAGATGTGGGGGATAGGATGGAGGTAGGTAATTGTGAGGGAGTGGGTGTGTAAGATTACGGTATTAAGACGGCCAAACAAGCGTCTTGTCGGTATACCTCCATTGGTATACCCGCTGTTTGTCCGGGGTTGCTTATTTGCTTATTCGCAACTAACCTTCCCAGAAGGTCGTTCGCTATCCGCAACCTGCGACCCGCCTGGTGGCCACAGCTAAGCCTCCCTTCGAACCATCCCACTAGTTCTTGAGGACCAAGCTGTATTTAGATCCAGGGAAAACTTTCGTGCCAAGATAATTGGTTTGCATTCCACAACGGCTGTGTAAAGATTTTTGCTTTATGGGAGAGAAGAGCCCCAATGGGTTGAAGAATTCTGCTAAGGCGGAGAGAACAGAACGCTGCGATTGCGGCTCCGACGTGAGCGAACTTAAAAAAAAATATTGTTCCAAACAATACCAAGAGCTTAAGTCAGTTCAGTGCCATCGAATTTCGATAACTGAGAAAGCATTGTCGCCTTCCGAAATTAAATCTTCGACACAAAAATCTCTTCAAAAAACTTCAGCGCCAAGTGAAATCGACGCTTCTTTGTCGATTGCTAACTGATTGCCAAAAACGGAGCGGGTTTCGTTCCATAAGTAACTGTGTCCAGTTTAATTATCTGAATCCTTTCCCTAAAATTGGACCGCCATAAAATGCGCTGCAACTACTTATAAGGACGAGCGATGATACATTATAGAAATATATTTGCAAAAAGCGATGTTAAAGTCGGAACCGTAGAAGAGTGTTCAAAAATTTTAGGTTGAATGGTCGGTCCGGGCATTAGTTTATCGTTTAGAGACAGACCCCTGCTATCCTGTTTTTGGATACCGGGATGAAGGAAAAAGTACTGCGGAAAGTCTTTTAGTCGTGCAGCTTGAGACTAGTGGACTAATTCAAAGTACTCCTGCAAAAATTCAACATACTTAGCTTTGAGCTGTGTATTTTTTGCAAACTAATTCTCCAAGTTCAAAAATCTGCGTAAAACCAGCTGATAAGACGCAACGCTGCATGCTTTTCTATAGAACTACTAATACTTCCTCATGCGAATTCAGTTTGAGACTTGTAACTATCAGATCGGTGTTCTTCCAAACATAAAACAAAATTGTATCTCTTTAAATAAAAAAAAATAAGTTTTTGTTTTATAACAAAATTACGGTACGAACATTTAATTGGCGCAGCCGGTAGGATTTCAAGTGGAAAGTTAATTTTGGCTTTAAACTAGACTTAGTGATTTAGTATAGACTAGTATACCCTGACTGGTAAGAAAATAAAAATCGTTGAACCAAATTCACCAAAGAACTTATGTGCGAATCGTCGTTCGTAAACTATCGAACATCCAATTCGGTCAATCTCACTTCGAAAAGTGAAATATTGCAAAACTTATTTAAAAATAAAATAAAATCCATCTCGGTCAATCTCACTTCTAAAAGTTATAAAAAGTGAAATATTCAAAACTATAACAAAATAACAAACCGACCTCAGTTGTCCATTAATCGGTCAGATAAAGGAGTTGCCACACTTCGATGGAAATCCCGCTGATCTACGCGGATATACCGGACGGGATGAATATCTACTGCAGTTGTACCCGACTCAGGACGTATGCCATTCACACATCATCTACGGAGCTATAGAGGGAACTATAGAGAACGCTGCTAAAGCCGTTGTATACTGTAAACACTCAAGGTCATTCTCTTATATTTTATTTATATTTATCTCTAAACATGTTGATGATAATTCTCACTAAATACACGAAGTAAATTAGTTGGACACCTAAGAATTAATCGTTTGTTTTTTTTTACCTCTTTAATTTGGAAGCCTCAAGAGCCGTTTTGTCCGAGGAAAAGACGATGCACTGGATCTCTACAAAACTGGCCTTAATTGGAGCATTTAAGGACCAAAGCTCATAAATAGATCGATTTTTTAATGCACTGTTAAAAAGGGATTTTCCACTATTACTTATTTAAAAGAAACACGATAGTCGCAGGAATTCGGGAAATACCCACAGGAACTATTATCATCAAAGGAATAATTCTAGTTATTACCCAAGATACAGTAATAATTATAACAGTCATTCAAGTTCAAATTCAAAGAAGATTGTTCAAAAATTTTAGGTTGAATGGTCGGTCCAGGCATTAGTTTATCGTTTAGAGAGAGACCCCTGCTATCCTGTTTTTGGATACCGGGATAAAGGAAAAAGTACTGCGGAAAGTCTTTTAGTCGTGCAGCTTGAGACTAGTGGCCTAATTCAAAATACTCCTGCAAAAACTCAACATACTTAGCTTTGAGCTGTGTATTTTTTGCAAACTAATTCTCCAAGTTCAACAATCCTTAAAACCTTAAATAAAAAAAAATAATTTTTTTTTTATAACAAAATTACGGTACGAACATTTAATTGCCGGTAGGACTTCAAGTGGAAAGTTAATTTTGGCTTTAAACTAGACTTAGTGATTTAGTATACGACTAGTATACCCTGACTGGTAAGAAAATAAAAATCGTTGAGCCAAATTCACCAAAGAACTTATGTGCAAATCGTCGTTCGTAAACTATCGAACATCCAATTCGGTCAATCTCACTTCGAAAAGTGAAATATTGCAAAACTTATTTAAAAATAAAATAAAATTTATTTAGGTCAATCTCACTTCTAAAAGTTATTAAAAGTGAAATATTCAAAACTATAACAAAATAACAAACCCACCTCAGTTGTCCGAGATCCATTAATCGGTCAAATAAAGGAGTTGCCATACTTCGATGGAAACCCGTTGATCTACGCGGATATACCGGACGGGATGAATATCTACTGCAGTTGTACCCGACTCAGGACGTATGCCATTCACACATCATCTACGGAGCTATAGAGGGAACTATAGTGAACGCTGCTAAAGCCGTTGTTTACTGTAAACACTCATGGTCATTCTCTTATATTATTTATATTTATCTCTAAACATGTTGATGATAATTCTCACTAAATACACGAAGTAAATTAGTTGGACACCTAAGAATTAATTAATTTTTTTTAACCTCTTTAATTTGGAAGCCTCAACAGACGGATCAACTGGATCTCTACAAAACTGGCCTTAATTAGAGCATTTAAGGACCAAAGCCCATAAAAAGATAGATTTTTTAATGCACTGTCAAAAAGGGATTTTCCACTATTACTTATTTAAAAGAAACACGATAGTCGCAGGAATTCAGGAAATACCCACAGGAACTATTATCATCAAAGGAATAATTCTAGTTATTACCCAAGATACAGTAATAATTATAACAGTCATTCAAATTCAAATTCGTATTCAAATCCAAATTCAAGTAACTCAACAGCTCCTCATTCCTCAGCAAATCAGAATCGCTATTATCAAGAATTTAGAAATTCTCTAAGCCAAGGCAGAACTTAACACTCGTTAAATTACCAAGTATCATCGTCCAATAATTCTCCAAACGCACCTGTCAAGAGACAATGAGAAAGCGATAGCACACATAATAGGATATATGTAAATTTTCAGCCAACAGCCATGGAGTCAGAAAAATCTACCTTTAGAGTAGTCATAAAATGAAAACTTTTTAAAGCCAAAATTTTGTGGGTTTGGAAATTAACAATGGAAAATTAAAAGTCTATACAATAAACGGATTATTAGAAATAAATAAAAGTGTAATAATAAAACCAAGTAAAGTTTGTCCCATGGGACAAAAATTTTATTTACATATATTTAGAAACAATTATAATGTCTTAATGGGAAGGGAACTTTTAAAACGATGTAACGCTAGAACAAATTTCGAAAACGAAACCGTAACCTTAGGTGAAGATATGATAGTTGTCATACGTGGTGATGATGATAAGAAGGACAAGACCGCAGTAAAATGCTTTAATTCTAAATTATCAAAGAAAAAGTGTAAAAAGGATAAGACTGCAGTAAATACCTTAATCGGCCATATCTAAAAGAAAAGATTGAAGAGGATAAGACCCCAATAAAATGCCTTTATTCACCCTCATCTGAGGACCAATTATTTTTATTTTGGCATTGAAATTTGCTAATGCAATAAACTCAGATTAGAGCATTTAACCAAGAAGAATAAAAATATTTGAAAAAGGTTTATTCGAATACAAAGATATTCAGTACAATTAAAAAATTAAAAATAAATTTCCTATACCCTGGATGGACGTAATATTAGACAAATTGGGAGGATGTCGGCTTTTCACAACAATTTATTTAGCTAAAAGATTTCATCAGGTTCAAATGGACCCCGAGTCAATCGCAAAAACATTATTCTTAAAAAAATGGCCATTACCAATACACACAAATGCCTTTTGTACTCAAAAATGCTTCCGCTAGTTTCCAAAGTTGCATGAACAATTTACTAGAAGAACTAACTTATAAAGATTGTTTAGTATATTAGATGATAAATTTATTATTTTTTCACTTCATTGGAGGAACATATTTTATCACATAGAAAAGTATTTGCAAAGTTACGCGACGCGAATGGGACAAAACATTTTCTCCAACGACAGATGCCAGCAACATAGCCATAGGAGTCCTACAGAATCATAAGCCAATATGTTATGCTAGTAGAACAAGAAGTAAAATACTCTACAATAGAAAAATAACTTTAAACTTTGCAGACCTTTCGAAATCTTAAGTGATCACAAACCATTAGTTTGGTTGAGTATCATGAAAGAACCAAATATGAATTTACAAAGATGGAAAATTAAATTAAATGAACTAGGTTATCAAATAAAATATTTTCCAGGAAAAGTAAATTATGGAGCTGATGCGTTATCAAGGGTTAAAATAGAAGAAATTATATTTGAAGATATTCCGAGGAAAACAACAATACATAGTGCACATGAAGATCATAAAAATTACATTTCGATAGCGGAAAGACCAATTACTATTTTCCCTCGACAAACCGAATTTATAAAGAAAACTTGAAATCAAGTGTTTGCGCACTTGGCGCTTGTATTTAAATCACTAGTTGTAGGGCGAGAGCGGGAGCCAATAAAGCTTTCGTCCGTTCGCTCTTGCGAATTCGCCCCGTCTCTCTCCACCGTAGCATAAGTTAGGTTCTAAGAGAAATTATTGAAATATAATAGTCAGTGATCAATCGAACGTCATCGTAGCCACTCCTTTTCGTCGCGCTTTCGAAATAGTTTTCACAAATTCGCAATTTAACATCGTCAAACTACTGCAGTCACAAGTTTTCGCGTCGTTAATACAAAACGGTATTAAATTTTCATGGTGACCCCGACGTGATTAGCAGTAGAGTTCGCGAGTTTTAATTTTTTTTCGGTGAAAAACTATAAACATTACATACTATACCCAAAAACAATTTATTCGTGTCGGTTCGGCCAATAAATTAAATTTTACAATATTTCGTCGCTGGAAATTTTCTGCCGTTCCTTGAGCTGCCCCAGACGTTTCAGCAAATGTAATTGCTTAATTTGCTTCTGCCGCCAAATGGAAGTAAAAAAGGAAGTTGCAATTATCAAGTCGGCCATCCAGGTATAGAGTGCCAAAAGTTGAAAGTTAATCTGTGGCGTTTTGTCAATTGTGCCTTGGCCCATCTTTCAACATTTTGCATTCGTGTAAAAATCGGTAGATAGTGAGCATTCTAAACAAGAAGTTACAATTTGCATGTACTTACAACCAAAATTCTGCAATAAACATAATATATTTCGAATTATATGTGAATCGCTTTGGCCCATAAACAAGCAAATAAAATACTCGTCGTCGACCCAATTAGTGCGAACTTAATTCCCCCAACTTTCGTCGTTGTGAGCACCAATTTAGGGTATAAATAAAACAGCTGGAAAAAAATTCAAATTGTGAAAAGTCTAGCTCTCAAAAATTAGCGGCAATAACTTTCGTCGCAGTTTGTCTGAACAATTTCCCGCGCTTTTCAGAATTTTCCCGCGCCTTTCCAATTTTCTCGCGCTTTTCATCATTTTTGGGCGCATTTCGGCGTCAGGCTTATATATTCGTTGCCCTTAGTTATCGGTCAGTGTATCATTCTCCGTTAGCATTTGCCTAGAAAGAGCCGCTAGCCGCGTACACATACACACGCACACCGTCACCGCTGCCGCTATTTCGAGTTATCTTTGGTCGTTTTCGTTATCGATCGCTGCAGCAGTGCAATTTTCGGTCTGCCTAAACGTCGGTTCGTTTTTTCGGTACGCTGGAGCTTGAGGGTTAGCTCCCCTACAGTGCGTGCGTGCGGCATATACTCTCGCAGGGTTTACATAAAAAAATTTAAAAACCCTATTTAGAGATTTTTCGGTATATTTCGATCGGTATATTACTTGTTGATTTTTTATTTTATTATTTAACAAATAAATTATTTAATAAAAATCAATATTTAACACCTCTTCGATACCAACCAAATAAATACAAATAAACGCAATGGCAACTAAGGATATCGAAGAGCTTAAACACCAACGAGATGTTTGCATAAAAAGTATTAACCGAACTTATCGCCACTTAAAAGAAGCCAAATTATCAGTAAATCCGGTCGAGCTTGAGTGTCGATTAGAGATTCTAAATACGCACATTGAAAATGCTTCACTTTTGCAAAACCAAATAGAAGTGTGAGATACAAAAGATGTATACCGCGAAGAGTTGGAAGAGAGGGCCGTGATGACAAAGTCATTGCTGATTTCAAGTTTAAATAAGTCTAAACAAAATAATATCAAGAAATCCGCTACGCCAGTAAATCGCCCGCCTCAATGCCGACTACCAAGCGTTGCTCTCTCAACTTTTAACGGAAAACTCTCCGAATTTAAAAATTGTTTAAGCCTTTTCGAAACGTTCGTTGACAAAGATGACACTTTACACGATATTGAAAAATTCAATCATTTAATTTCGTGTTTAGCTGGAGACGCTTAAGGAACAGTTTGGGCCTTTCAAGTCACTGCGGAAAATTATCCCAAAGCCCTTGCTAGCCTGAAGCGGGTGTACGATAATGATTGTCTTATTTTTTTGACAACATATCGACACTTTTTAATCTGCAAAAAATTTCCCAGCCTTCAGCCACAGCCTTGAGAACCCTCCTTGCTGTCTGGATGATAGACGCATTACTAATGCTATTTTAATACATCTGGTAATGAGCAAGGTCGATGCAGGAACTAAAAGAAAATGGGAAGAACAGTTAGATTATACTTCGCTTCCACTTTGGAGCGAATGTGAGGCGGCCCTCAACAGGCGATACCAACACACCAAGCCCAAAACTGTTCAACAGACCCAATCTAACCCTAAGAAGAATGGAAATAGGAGTTTTTCGTTTTTCGCTGCCAGGAACGACTCTGTTCAATGCATGTATTGCAACTCAGCTGAACATCAGATTGGAAACTGCGCTTCCTTCGCAGCCCTAACAGTTCAGCAAAGATTCGATTTCATTAAAAGAGCACCCTTATGCATTCACTGCTTAAGAAAGGGTCACACGGTCAAAAAATGCAAATCGAACAGATGTAGAGTGTGCAATTCCTCACATCACACTTTGCTACACATATATTCCCCAAACACAAAACTAGCGTTGCCACCCCCTTCTCAGCCCACGCTCATGCAGAAGTCTCCATCCACGTCGCATGTTTTGCATGCGAATGCATCGGATCGAGTCATTCTTGCAACTGCTGTTGTGAGCGTCCAAACCAAAAGCTGCGAGTTTGTATTAGCTCGAGCGTTGCTCGACTCTGGTTCACAAATAAACTTTGTAACCGATGAGCTCGCTCAGAGGCTCAAAATTACAAGAGAGGACGTGTGCATGAGCTTGCGAGGCATTGGTGCAACTAATGCCCAAGCCACAAAAAAAATACACACGATTGTGAAGTCGCGAGTAGGGAACAGCCAATTGTCGACAGATTTTTGGATTATGAAAAATATTTCTGGTTATCATCCGGATCAAGCGGTGAACACCAGCGGGTGGAGGGTGCCTGAAAATATTCAGTTGGCAGATCCATTCTTCTTCAAGCCCCAAAAAATAGATATGCTTATCGACGCTGAAACATTCTTTGAACTTTTATCTATTGGCCAGATAAAGCAGGGGCCTGAATTCCCCATCTTACAAAAGACAGTTCTCGGCTGCATAGTGTCAGGGAGATGTGCCTCTGAAAATAATAAAAACGCTGAAAAAATGGTACATCTCAGCTGCCAGGAGGAAGCGTTGGAGTCAATTGACACAACCCTGCGGAAATTTTGGTCTGTGGAGGACTTTCCGCCTAAGTCTAAAGTCCTTACTCCTGAGCAACAACTCTGTCAACAACACTTTGAGAAAAATACTCAAAGATTGTCGTCCGGTAGATTTTTGGTTCGTTTGCCGTTTAAATCTGACCCAAATACTCTTGGTTCGTCATACGAAGTTGCGAAACGTAGATTTTTATCGCTAGAAAGGAAATTGTCAAAGGACCCTTCGCTGAAGAAGATGTATATTGAATTCATGGAGGAATATATTTCACTGGGCCACATGTCCTCCACCAATGACAAAATTCCAAATACTCATTCCACACCAATGCATTTTACGGCCACAAAGTACTTCAACTAAGTTGAAGTTGATTTTTTATTTTATTATTTAACAAATAAATTATTTAATAAAAATCAATATTTAACACCTCTTCGATACCAACCAAATAAATACAAATAAACGCAATGGCAACTAAGGATATCGAAGAGCTTAAACACCAACGAGATGTTTGCATAAAAAGTATTAACCGAACTTATCGCCACTTAAAAGAAGCCAAATTATCAGTAAATCCGGTCGAGCTTGAGTGTCGATTAGCGATTCTAAATACGCACATTGAAAATGCTTCACTTTTGCAAAAACAAATAGAAGTGAAAGATACAAAAGATGTATACCGCGAAGAGTTGGAAGAGAGGGCCGTGATGACAAAGTCATTGCTGATTTCGATTTTAAATAAATGTAAACAAAATAATATCGAGAAACCCGCTCCGCCAGCAAATCGCCCGCCTCAATGCCGCCTACCGAGCGTTGCTCTCCCAATTAGCTGGAGACGCTTTAGGAACAGTTAGGGCCTTTCAAGTCACTGTGGAAAATTATCCCAAAGCCCTTGCTAGCCAGAAGCTGGTGTAGGTAATAATTGTCATATATTTTTTGACAACATATCGACACTTTTTAATTTGCAAAAAATTTCCCAGCCTTCAGATACAGCCTTGAGAACCCTCCTCGACACGATTGTGAAGTCGCGAGTAGGGAACAGCCAGTTGTCGTCCGATTTTTGGATTATGAAAAATATTTTTGGTTACCATCCGGAACAAGCGGTGAGCACCAGCGGGTGGAGGGTGCCTGAAAATATTCAGTTGGCAAATCCATTCTTCTTCAAGCCCAAAAAAATAGATATGCTTATCGGCGCTAAAACGTTCTTTGAACTTTTATCTATTGACCAGATAGGGCAGGGGCCTGAATTCCCCATCTTACAAAAGACAGTTCTCGGCTGGATAGTGTCAGGGAGATGTGCCTCTGAAAATAATAAAAATGCTGAAAAAATGCTACATCTCAGCTGAAAGGAGGAAGCGTTGGAGTCAATTGACACAACCCTGCGGAAATTTTTGTCTGTGGAGGACTTTCCGCCTAAGTCTAAAGTCCTTACTCCTTACTCCCAACAACTCTGTCAACAACACTTTGAGAAAAATACTCAAAGATTGTCGTCCGGTAGATTTTCGGTTCGTTTGCCGTTTAAATCTTACCCAAATACTCTTGCGCAAGCAACTCATCCAAAAGCGGCAAAGGTTATTCAGAATGATTTTTATGTTGACGATTTGTTGACTGGCGCCGGATGCGTTGAGGACCTGCAAAGCCTTCGAGACGAAGTTTCTCAGGTCTTGCAAGAGGCAGGCTTTGAATTGGCAAAGTGGTTTTCAAACTGCCCAGAGTTATCCGCATCTGATAGCGCTGTAATGCCACTTATGGCAGACTCAGACGAAACCAAGACCCTTTGCTTGGTTTGGTTACCAGTTATAGATTACTTTCAATTTCGGTTGGATGACTCTTTCCTGGATCTTCGCGCGTCAAAACGAAATATTTTGTCGGTGACTGCTCGACTTTTCGACCCACTTGGCCTCTTGTGTCCTTTGGTCACAAAGGCAAAGATGTTGTTGCAGGAAATGTGGCTTCGAAAATTAGATTGGGACGAGTCGCTACAGATGCAGTTGCTCACGTCGTGGGAGACGTTTAAAGCGACGCTTCTGCAGCTGCCTAAAATTAAGGTATCGCGATTCATCGTGTCAGGCCATTGCTAAATTCTCCCATTGAGAATGTTTTCCTGTGGACAGACTCCGAGATCACTTTACACTGGATTAAAACCCATCCCTCGTCGTTGTCGGTTTTTGTTTCGAACCGGGTTGCAGAAATTCAGGAGTGGTCGGAGAAAGCAATTTGGAGACACGTTCCCACGAAAGTCAACCCAGCAGACATAGTGTCCCGAGGATGTGACGTAGAGAAGCTTACAACGTCCATTTGGTTCAGTGGGCCTTCGTTCTTGCTAGACTCAGAAAATAATTGGCCTGTAAATAAACATTTCGAACTGCCGGCTGATGTAATGTCGATGGAGCTACGCAAATCGGCAATAGCACTCGTAGTCAGCCCAGAGCCAAATTATGTGCTTCAGAAAATAGAGTCCTTTTCGTCGCACCTGAAGCTTCTGAGAGTTTTCGTGTGGGTTTTTCGTTTTATTCAAAGGTGCAGAAAGGTGTCGAAGCCCTTTGAAAAAAGTATTTCGCCAAGAGAACTGGATTTCGCTTTTGAGAAAATTGTCGATGTTATCCAATTTCACGAATTCAGGGACGACATAAGTAAAATTCGGAAAAATAAACCGGTAGCAAAGAATATTCAAAAGTTAAACCCTTTTCTTCAGGAAAATAATTTAGATTGGTGCTACTCGACATTGCTACGAGTTGGGGGTCGGTTATTGAATGCTCCTATCCCGTACGAAGCAAAATTCCCGTTCTTGCTGTCTAAAAGCTCACAGTTCGTCAGATCCTATGTGTCATACCTGCACGTTACGAACTGTCACGCTGGCCCACGAGCTCTCGTAAGTCGTCTGCGCGAGAAAATCTGGCTAGTTAATGCTCAAAGAGTCTGCCGACAAACAGTTCGGTCGTGCATGTGCTGCTTTCGCTGTAAGCCGCAACTCTTGACGCAAATTATGGGAAACTTGCAAGCAGATAGACTTCGAGCTCTCCGCCCGTTCAATATTTGTGGCGTTGATTTTTGTGGTCCCTTCAGCACAACGTATCGTATCCGTGGTAAGCCACCGTACAAGTCGTACGTGGCCTTGTTCGTCTGTTTTGCGTCCAAAGCGGTCCACTTAGAATTAGTGTCTGACCTAACCACTGATGCGTTCTTGTTGGCATTTCAAAGGTTCGTGAGTCGTGTGGTGTGGTGCGACAACGCCACCAATTTCGTCGGCGCAGATCGCCACATGAGAGAGTTCCGAGCAGGGGGAGGGGGGCGGTATCGAAACATTCGCATCAAAAAAAGGATACCGCCCAGAGCACCGCACTTCGGCGGACTATGGGAGGCCGGTGTAAAGTCTGCAAAGCACCTGTTCCTTCGGACGGTAGGCCAAGACCTCTTGACCGCGGAGGAGCTCGGAACTCTCATCACCAGCGTGGAGGCCGTGCTCAACTCCAGGCCCCTCGGCGCTTTAAGCAGCGACCCGAACGACGGCGAGGCCCTGACCCCCGGGCATCTGCTCATCGGCGGCCCTCTTCTGGCCCCACCATCAGCGGCGCTCCCGGACCAGATCAGCCTGACCTGCTTGCGACGACGGCGAGGTGTCTCGTCTCTCAGGCACTGGTTTTGGCAGCTATAGTCCAGTCTCCAGCAGCGGTCCAAGTGGCACCAGGGGGAGCCTAACCTCGTCGTGGGAGCGCTCGTCGTCGTCGCAGAAGATAACCTTCCGCCCCAGCAGTGGAGGATTGGACGAGTGGTAGCGGTGCACGCCGGCGCCGATAGCAAGGTACGCGTGGCGGACGTCAGGACGCAGGACGGGGAATATCGGCGAGCTGTCCACCGACTGGCCCTGTTGCCCGTTCTGGGCTGAAGGACGTCGTCCCTTCAGAGGGAAAGGTGTTTGCGCAGTTGGCGCTTGTATTTAAATCACTAGTTGTAGGGCGAAAGCGTTGTTAAAGCCTTTTCCCCTCTTAATCCAAGAAGTTCTTCTTGGACATTGCAGCTCCTAATCAACTTAGTTTTTTCAAAGATATCTTCTTGGACATTGCAGCTCCTAATCAACTTAGTTTTTTCAAAGATATCTGTTGAGTTGTCAGGAAGCTGCTCTTTTTTCTATTAGATCGCACTATCCGCTCTCTTTTATCTAAAGGTTAAGTGTTAAAAATAACGTTTCCTTCACTCAAACAATGTTTAATGTTTTTTAGGATGGACCGAACAGCGAACTTATATTCTTCCAATGTAGTCTGAGACTGAGCCAAAAAAAGATTAAAATTATTAAGTGCTATTGTGTTTTCATCGGATCCATACTTTACAAGCTCTTAAATGTTTTAAAACAGTTGTTTTAAAAACAGTCATTGATACCCTCCAATACTGAACACTGAAGCGGCAGAGTTCCTGGCCACACAGATCTCCTAAACAGGAAGAACTGTACCTAAGGCGCTGGTACCCTGCAATTCAGTATCGTTCCCGCTGGTAGTAATAAACTTCTCAACGAAACGTACAATTTCATCGTAATTTTCTGCTCCGTCCAGCCTTGGAGCTTCAGAAAGCCAGTACCTCCCATGAAAGTGCGAAGATCCTCTTTGCTGAAGTTCAACCCTCCAATAATTATGGCCTAGTTGGTACTCCCCAAATACCTCGGAAATTTTAAACACTTTCCTATAGTAAAAGAAACGGGAGCATATAACTGGGGCAGAGCGGCTCATTCGACCTTTTTCGATGCTAAAAAGAGCAGCCGTTCCTCCTCATTAGTAATTTTTTTTCCAAAAAAAGGTAAAGAATAACTAATAGCTCAGTCCTTGTAACTTTTATATTTATACCTTTATTTTTCGGCACTCAACAACGTTTATGATTTTGTTGAATAATTTCAAGGACCGGTGATCAATAACTACGGGCA
>NW_026453402.1:0-54860 GCF_025200985.1 Drosophila gunungcola
TTTACCATTTTTTGCGCAGTTTATAAGCTGTTGACCTGAAAATTTCCAAATAGTAATCTTTAAAGCACACCATGATCAGCGTGAAAGAGCGTGCCAATCGGACGCCAATATCTTATAGCTCCCATAGGAACAATAGGGCAAAATGGGTTCAAATTTAATTATTTCACCCTGTTTCGCGAAGTTAATAATCTGTTAACCTGAATATTTCCAAATCGCATTTTTTCACATGATCAACGTAAAAAAAATGATCAACGTATAGTTTCCATAGGAACAAAAGGGCAAAATGAGTACTATACAGTTTATAAGCTGTTGACCTGAATATTTCCAAATCGTATTTTTTCACATGATCAACGTAAAAAAACGTACCAATCGGACGTCTATATCTTATAGTTTCCATAGGAACAATAAGGCAAAATGAGTTCAAATTTAATTTTTTTACCATGTTTCGCGCAGTTTATAAGCTGTTGACCTGAATATTTCCAAATCGTATTTTTTCACATGATCAACGTAAAAATACGTACCAATCGGACGTCTATATCTTATAGTTTAAATAGGAACAATGGAGCAAAATGGACTAAAATTAACCTATTTCAGCATATTTTGATCAGTTTATAACCTATTGACCTGAATATATTCAATCTGTATATTTTAATGCATACCATGATCAGGGTAAAAGCGCGTGCCAGTGGGACGTTTATATCTTATAGCTCCCATACAAACAATAGGGCAAAACGGGTTCAAATTTAATTTTTTCACCATGTTTCGCTTAGTTCATAAGCTTTTGACCTGAATATTTCCAAATTGTATTTTTTAAGCCATACAATGATTAGGGTGAAAGAGCGTTTCAATCGGAAGTCAATATCTAATAGCTTCCATAGGAAGAATAGGGTAAAATCACTCAAATTTTAATTTTTTCAGCATATTTCGCGCAGTTTATAAGCTACTTAACTTAATTTTTCAAAATTGTAATCTTCAATGCATACCATGATCAGTGTGAAAGAGCCTGTCAATCGAACGTCTATATCTTATAGCTCCCATAGGAGCAATAGGGCAAAATGGCTTCAAATTTAATTTTTACCATTTTTTGCGCAGTTTATAAGCTGTTGACCTGAAAATGTCCAAATAGTAATTTTTAAAGCATACCATGATCAGCGTGAAAGAGCGTGCTAATCGGACGCCTATATCTTATAGCTCTCATAGGAACAATAGGGCAAAATGGCTTCAAATTTAATTTTTACCATATTTCCCGCAGTTTATAAGCTGTTGACCTGAATATTTCCAAATTTTTTAAGCCATAAAATGATTAGGGTGAAAGAGCGTTTCAATCGGAAGTCAATATCTAATAGCTTCCATAGAAAGAATAGGGTAAAATCAGTAAAATTTTAATTTTTTCAGCATATTTCGCGCAGTTTATAAGCTACTTAACTTAATTTTTCAAAATTGTAATCTTCATGTTCAGTGTGAAAGAGCGTGCCAATCGAACGTCTATATCTTATAGCTCCCATAGGAGCAATAGGGCAAAATGGCTTCAAATTTAATTTTTACCATCTTTTGAGCAGTTTATAAGCTGTTGACCTGAAAATGTCCAAATAGTAATCTTTAAAGCATACCATGATCAGCGTGAAAGAGCGTGCTAATCGGACGTCTATATCTTATAGTTTCAATAGGAACAATAGGGCAATATGGGTTAAAATTTAATTTTGACCTGAAAATTTTCAAATCGTAATCTTTAATGCATACAATGATCAGGGTAAAAGCGCGTGCCAGTCGGATGTTTTTATCTTATAGCTTCCATAGGAACAACAGGGTAAATTGGGTTCAAATTTAATTTTTTATTTTTTTTAACTTTTTTCGCGCATTTAAAAAAATTTCTTAATCGTATTTTTGCACATGGTAAAAAAACGTGCCAATCGGACGTCTATATTTTATAGCTTCTATAGGAACAATATGGCAAAGTGGGTTGAAAATTTCGAAATCGTATTTTTTTACATAATCACCGTAAATAAACGTGCCAATCGTACGTCTAAATTTTATAGCTCCCATTGGAACAATAGGGCAAAATGGGTTCAAATCTTATTTTGTCACCATATTTCCCGCAGTTTATAAGCTGTTGACCTGAATATTTATAAATAGTAATCTTTAAAGCATACCATGATCAGCGTAAATGAGCGTGACAATCAGACGCCTATATCTATCGTATTTTTTAATGCATACTACGATTAGGGTTAAATAGGGTTCCAATCGGATGTCTATATCTTATAGCTCCCATAGGAACAATGGAGCAAAATGTATTAAAATTATACTTTTTCAGCATATTTTGATCAGTTTATAACCTATTGACCTGAATCTTTTCAATCTGAATGTTTTAATGCATACCATGATCAGGTTAAAAGAGCGTGTCAGTCGGACGTTTTTATCTTATAGCTCCCATAGGAACAACAGGGCAAATTGGGTTCAAATTTAATTTTTATTTTTTTTTCATTTTTTTTCGCGCATTTAAAAAAATTTCCAAATCGTATTTGTGCACATGGTAAAAAACGTGCCAATCGGACGTCTATATTTTATAGCTTCTATAGGAACAATAGGGCAAAGTGGGTTGAAAATTTCGAAATCGTATATTTTCACATGATCAGAGTAAATAAACGTGCCAATCGGACGTCTAAATTTTATAGCTCCCATTGGAACAATAGGGCAAAATGGGTTCAAATCTTATTTTGTCACCATATTTCGCGCAGTTTATTAGCTGTTGACATGAATATTTCCAAATTGTATTTTTTATGCCATACAATGATTAGGGTGAAAGAGCGTTTCAATCGGAAGTCTATATCTTATAGCTTCCATAGGAAGAATAGGGTAAAATCACAAATATTTTAATTTGTTCAGCATATTTCGCGCAATTTATAAGCTTAATTTTTCAAAATTGTAATCTTCAATGCATACAATGATCAGTATGAAAGAGCGTGCCAATCGAACGTCTATATCATAAATTTTTTCAGCATATCTCACGCAGTTTATAAGATGTTGCCTGAATATTTCTAAACCGTTTGATCAAGGTAAAAGCGCGTGCCAGTCGGACGCTTATATCTTATAGCTCCCATAGGAACAATAAGGGAAAATGGGTTAAAAATAAATTTTTATGCATATTTCGCGCAGCTTATAAACTGTTGACCTGAATATTTCCAAATCGTATTTTTTAATGCATACTACGGTTAGGGTTAAATTGGGTTCCAATCGGATGTCTATATCTTATAGCTCCCATAGGAACAATGGAGCAAAATGTATTAAAATTATACTTTTTCAGCATATTTTGATCAGTTTATAACCTATTGACCTGAATCTTTTCAATCTGAATGTTTTAATGCATACCATGATCAGGGTAAAAGAGCGTGTCAGTCGGACGTTTTTATCTTATAGCTCCCATAGGAACAACAGGGAAAATTGGGTTCAAATTTAATTTTTATTTTTTTTTCAACTTTTTTCGCGCACTTAAAAAAATTTCCAAATCGTATTTTTGCACATGGTAAAAAACGTGCCAATCGGACGTCTATATTTTATAGCTTCTATAGGAACAATATGGCAAAGTGGGTTGAAAATTTCGAAATCGTATTTTTTTACATGATCAGAGTAAATAAACGTGCCAGTCGTACGTCTAAATTTTATAGCTCCCATTGGAACAATAGGGCAAAATGAGTTCAAATCTTATTTTGTCACCATATTTACCGCAGTTTATAAGCTGTTGACCTGAAAATTTTCAAATCGTAATCTTTAATGTATACAATGATCAGGGTAAAAGCGCGTGCCAGTCGGACGCTTATATCTTATAGCTCCCATAGGAACAATAAGGGAAAATGGGTTAAAAATAAATTTTTATGCATATTTCGCGAAGTTAATAATCTGTTAACCTGAATATTTCCAAATCGTATTTTTTCACATGATCAACGTAAAAAAACGTACCAATCGGACGTCTATATCTTATAGTTTCCATAGGAACAATAGGGCAAAATGGGTTCAAATTTAATTATTTCACCCTGTTTCGCGAGGTTAATAATCTGTTAACCTGAATATTTCCAAATCGCATTTTTTCACATGATCAACGTAAAAAAACGTACCAATCGGACGTCTATATCTTATAGTTTCCATAGGAACAAAAGGGCAAAATGAGTTCAAATTTAATTTTTTCACCATGTTCCGCGCAGTTTATAAGCTGTTGACCTGAAAATTACCAAATCGTATTTTTTCACATTAAAAGGGTAAAAAAACGTGCCAATCGGACGTCTATATTTTATTGCCTCCATAGGAACAGTATGGCAAAATGGGTTCAAATTTAATTTTTTCACCATGTTTCGCTTAGTTCATAAGCTGTTGACCTGAATATTTCCCAATCGTATTTTTTAAGGCATACCATGATTAGGGTGAAAGTGCGTGCCAGTCGCAGGGTTAAAACTTTTAGCTCTAATAGGAACAATAGGGCAAAATGGGTTCAAATTTAATTATTTCACCCTGTTTCGCGAAGTTAATAATCTGTTAACCTGAATATTTCCAAATCGCATTTTTTCACATGATCAACGTAAAAAAACGTACCAATCGGACGTCTATATCTTATAGTTTCCATAGGAACAAAAGGGCAAAATGAGTACAATACAGTTTATAAGCTGTTGACCTGAATATTTCCAAATCGTATTTTTTCACATGATCAACGTAAAAAAACGTACCAATCGGACGTCTATATCTTATAGTTTCCATAGGAACAATAAGGCAAAATGAGTTCAAATTTAATTTTTTTACCATGTTTCGCGCTGTTTATAAGCTTTTGACCTGAATATTTCCAAATCGTATTTTTTCACATGATCAACGTAAATAAACGTACCAATCGGACGTCTATATCTTATAGTTTAAATAGGAACAATGGAGCAAAATGGACTAAAATTAAACTATTTCAGCATATTTTGATCAGTTTATAACCTATTGACCTGAATATATTCAATCTGTTTATTTTAAGGCATACTATGATCAGGGGTAAAAGCGTGTGCCAGTGGGACGTTTATATCTTATAGCTCCCATACAAACAATAGGGCAAAATGGGTTCAAATTTTATTTTGTCACCATATTTCGCGCAGTTTATAAGCTGTTGACCTGGATATTTCCAAATTGTATTTTTTTAAGCCATACAATGATTAGGGTGAAAGAGCGTTTTAATCGGAAGTCAATATCTAATAGCTTCCATAGGAAAAATAGGGAAAAATCACTAAAATTTTAATTTTTTCAGCATATTTCGCGCAGTTTATAAGCTACTTAACTTAATTTTTCAAAATTGTAATCTTCAATGCATACCATGATCAGTGTGAAAGAGCGTGCCAATCGAACGTCTATATCTTATAGCTCCCATAGGAGCAATAGGGCAAAATGGCTTCAAATTTAATTTTTACCTTTCTTTGCGCAGTTTATAAGCTGTTGACCTGAAAATATCCAAATCGTAATCTTTAATGCATTCCATTATCAGGGTAAAAGCGCGTGCCAGTCGGACGTTTTTAACTTATAGCTCCCATAGGAACAACAGGGCAAATTGGGTTCAAATTTAATTTTTATTTTTTTTTCAACTTTTTTCGCGCATTTAAAAAAATTTCTAAATCGTATTTTTGCACATGGTAAAAAAACGTGCCAATCGGACGTCTATATTTTATAGCTTCTATAGGAACAATATGACAAAGTGGGTTGAAAATTTCGAAATCGTATTTTTTACATGATCGGAGTAAAGAAACGTGCCAATCGTACGTCTAAATTTTATAGCTCCCATTGGAACAATAGGGCAAAATGGGTTCAAATCTTATTTTGTCACCATATTTCCCGCAGTTTATAAGCTGTTGACCTGAATATTTCCAAATTTTTTAAGCCATAAAATGATTAGGGTGAAAGAGCGTTTCAATCGGAAGTCAATATCTAATAGCTTCCATAGAAAGAATAGGGTAAAATCAGTAAAATTTTAATTTTTTCAGCATATTTCGCGCAGTTTATAAGCTACTTAACTTAATTTTTCAAAATTGTAATCTTCATGTTCAGTGTGAAAGAGCGTGCCAATCGAACGTCTATATCTTATAGCTCCCATAGGAGCAATAGGGCAAAATGGCTTCAAATTTAATTTTTACCATCTTTTGAGCAGTTTATAAGCTGTTGACCTGAAAATTTTCAAATCGTAATCTTTAATGCATACAATGATCAAGGTAAAAGCGCGTGCCAGTCGGATGTTTTTATCTTATAGCTTCCATAGGAACAACAGGGCAAATTGGGTTCAAATTTAATTTTTTATTTTTTTAACTTTTTTCGCGCATTTAAAAAAATTTCTTAATCGTATTTTTGCACATGGTAAAAAAACGTGCCAATCGGACGTCTATATTTTATAGCTCCCATAGGAACAATGGAGCAAAATGTATTAAAATTATACTTTTTCAGCATATTTTGATCAGTTTATAACCTATTGACCTGAATCTTTTCAATCTGAATGTTTTAATGCATACCATGATCAGGGTAAAAGAGCGTGTCAGTCGGACGTTTTTATCTTATAGCTCCCATAGGAACAACAGGGAAAATTGGGTTCAAATTTAATTTTTTATTTTTTTTTCAACTTTTTTCGCGCACTTAAAAAAATTTCCAAATCGTATTTTTGCACATGGTAAAAAACGTGCCAATCGGACGTCTATATTTTATAGCTTCTATAGGAACAATATGGCAAAGTGGGTTGAAAATTTCGAAATCGTATTTTTTTACATGATCAGAGTAAATAAACGTGCCAGTCGTACGTCTAAATTTTATAGCTCCCATTGGAACAATAGGGCAAAATGGGTTCAAATCTTATTTTGTCACCATATTTCCCGCAGTTTATAAGCTGTTGACCTGAATATTTATAAATAGTAATCTTTAAAGCATACCATGATCAGCGTAAATGAGCGTGACAATCAGACGCCTATATCTATCGTATTTTTTAATGCATACTACGATTAGGGTTAAATAGGGTTCCAATCGGATGTCTATATCTTATAGCTCCCATAGGAACAATGGAGCAAAATGTATTAAAATTATACTTTTTCAGCATATTTTGATCAGTTTATAACCTATTGACCTGAATCTTTTCAATCTGAATGTTTTAATGCATACCATGATCAGGTTAAAAGAGCGTGTCAGTCGGACGTTTTTATCTTATAGCTCCCATAGGAACAACAGGGCAAATTGGGTTCAAATTTAATTTTTTATTTTTTTTTCATTTTTTTTCGCGCACTTAAAAAAATTTCCAAATCGTATTTGTGCACATGGTAAAAAACGTGCCAATCGGACGTCTATATTTTATAGTATCTATAGGAACAATATGGCAAAGTGGGTTGAAAATTTCGAAATCGTATATTTTCACATGATCAGAGTAAATAAACGTGCCAATCGGACGTCTAAATTTTATAGCTCCTATTGGAACAATAGGGCAAAATGGGTTCAAATCTTATTTTGTCACCATATTTCGCGCAGTTTATTAGCTGTTGACATGAATATTTCCAAATTGTATTTTTTATGCCATACAATGATTAGGGTGAAAGAGCGTTTCAATCGGAAGTCTATATCTTATAGCTTCCATAGGAAGAATAGGGTAAAATCACAAAAATTTTAATTTGTTCAGCATATTTCGCGCAATTTATAAGCTTAATTTTTCAAAATTGTAATCTTCAATGCATACAATGATCAGTATGAAAGAGCGTGCCAATCGAACGTCTATATCATAAATTTTTTCAGCATATCTCACGCAGTTTATAAGATGTTGCCTGAATATTTCTAAACCGTTTGATCAAGGTAAAAGCGCGTGCCAGTCGGACGCTTATATCTTATAGCTCCCATAGGAACAATAAGGGAAAATGGGTTAAAAATAAATTTTTATGCATATTTCGCGCAGCTTATAAACTGTTGACCTGAATATTTCCAAATCGTATTTTTTAATGCATACTACGGTTAGGGTTAAATTGGGTTCCAATCGGATGTCTATATCTTATAGCTCCCATAGGAACAATGGAGCAAAATGTATTAAAATTATACTTTTTCAGCATATTTTGATCAGTTTATAACCTATTGACCTGAATCTTTTCAATCTGAATGTTTTAATGCATACCATGATCAGGGTAAAAGAGCGTGTCAGTCGGACGTTTTTATCTTATAGCTCCCATAGGAACAACAGGGAAAATTGGGTTCAAATTTAATTTTTTATTTTTTTTTTCAACTTTTTTCGCGCACTTAAAAAAATTTCCAAATCGTATTTTTGCACATGGTAAAAAACGTGCCAATCGGACGTCTATATTTTATAGCTTCTATAGGAACAATATGGCAAAGTGGGTTGAAAATTTCGAAATCGTATTTTTTACATGATCAGAGTAAATAAACGTGCCAGTCGTACGTCTAAATTTTATAGCTCCCATTGGAACAATAGGGCAAAATGGGTTCAAATCTTATTTTGTCACCATATTTCCCGCAGTTTATAAGCTGTTGACCTGAAAATTTTCAAATCGTAATCTTTAATGTATACAATGATCAGGGTAAAAGCGCGTGCCAGTCGGACGCTTATATCTTATAGCTCCCATAGGAACAATAAGGGAAAATGGGTTAAAAATAAATTTTTATGCATATTTCGCGAAGTTAATAATCTGTTAACCTGAATATTTCCAAATCGTATTTTTTCACATGATCAACGTAAAAAACGTACCAATCGGACGTCTATATCTTATAGTTTCCATAGGAACAATAGGGCAAAATGGGTTCAAATTTAATTATTTCACCCTGTTTCGCGAGGTTAATAATCTGTTAACCTGAATATTTCTAAATCGCATTTTTTCACATGATCAACGTAAAAAAACGTACCAATCGGACGTCTATATCTTATAGTTTCCATAGGAACAAAAGGGCAAAATGAGTTCAAATTTAATTTTTTCACCATGTTCCGCGCAGTTTATAAGCTGTTGACCTGAAAATTACCAAATCGTATTTTTTCACATTAAAAGGGTAAAAAAACGTGCCAATCGGACGTCTATATTTTATTGCCTCCATAGAAACAGTATGGCAAAATGGGTTCAAATTTAATTTTTTCACCATGTTTCGCTTAGTTCATAAGCTGTTGACCTGAATATTTCCCAATCGTATTTTTTAAGGCATACCATGATTAGGGTGAAAGTGCGTGCCAGTCGCAGGGTTAAAACTTTTAGCTCTAATAGGAACAATAGGGCAAAATGGGTTCAAATTTAATTTTTTACCATTTTTTGCGCAGTTTATAAGCTGTTGACCTAAAAATTTCCAAATAATAATCTTTAAAGCACACCATGATCAGCGTGAAAGAGCGTGCCAATCGGACGCCAATATCTTATAGCTCCCATAGGAACAATAGGGCAAAATGGGTTCAAATTTAATTATTTCACCCTGTTTCGCGAAGTTAATAATCTGTTAACCTGAATATTTCCAAATCGCATTTTTTCACATGATCAACGTAAAAAAACGTACCAATCGGACGTCTATATCTTATAGTTTCCATAGGAACAAAAGGGCAAAATGAGTACTATACAGTTTATAAGCTGTTGACCTGAATATATCCAAATCGTATTTTTTCACATGATCAACGTAAAAAAACGTACCAATCGGACGTCTATATCTTATAGTTTCCATAGGAACAATAAGGCAAAATGAGTTCAAATTTAATTTTTTTACCATGTTTCGCGCAGTTTATAAGCTGTTGACCTGAATATTTCCAAATCGTATTTTTTCACATGATCAACGTAAAAATACGTACCAATCGGACGTCTATATCTTATAGTTTAAATAGGAACAATGGAGCAAAATGGACTAAAATTAACCTATTTCAGCATATTTTGATCAGTTTATAACCTATTGACCTGAATATATTCAATCTGTATATTTTAATGCATACCATGATCAGGGTAAAAGCGCGTGCCAGTGGGACGTTTATATCTTATAGCTCCCATACAAACAATAGGGCAAAATGGGTTCAAATTTAATTTTTTCACCATGTTTCGCTTAGTTCATAAGCTGTTGACCTGAATATTTCCAAATTGTATTTTTTAAGCCATACAATGATTAGGGTGAAAGAGCGTTTCAATCGGAAGTCAATATCTAATAGCTTCCATAGGAAGAATAGGGTAAAATCACTCAAATTTTAATTTTTTCAGCATATTTTGCGCAGTTTATAAGCTACTTAACTTAATTTTTCAAAATTGTAATCTTCAATGCATACCATGATCAGTGTGAAAGAGCCTGTCAATCGAACGTCTTTATCTTATAGCTCCCATAGGAGCAATAGGGCAAAATGGCTTCAAATTTAATTTTTACCATTTTTTGCGCAGTTTATAAGCTGTTGACCTGAAAATGTCCAAATAGTAATTTTTAAAGCATACCATGATCAGCGTGAAAGAGCGTGCTAATCGGACGCCTATATCTTATAGCTCTCATAGGAACAATAGGGCAAAATGGGTTCAAATTTATTTTTTTTACCAAGTTTCGCGCTGTTTATAAGCTTTTGACCTGAATATTTCCAAATCGTATTTTTTCACATGATCAACGTAAATAAACGTACCAATCGGACGTCTATATCTTATAGTTTAAATAGGAACAATGGAGCAAAATGGACTAAAATTAAACTATTTCAGCATATTTTGATCAGTTTATAACCTATTGACCTGAATATATTCAATCTGTATATTTTAAGGCATACTATGATCAGGGTAAAAGCGTGTGCCAGTGGGACGTTTATATCTTATAGCTCCCATACAAACAATAGGGCAAAATGGGTTCAAATTTTATTTTGTCACCATATTTCGCGCAGTTTATAAGCTGTTGACCTGGATATTTCCAAATTGTATTTTTTTTAAGCCATACAATGATTAGGGTGAAAGAGCGTTTTAATCGGAAGTCAATATCTAATAGCTTCCATAGGAAAAATAGGGTAAAATCACTAAAATTTTAATTTTTTCAGCATATTTCGCGCAGTTTATAAGCTACTTAACTTAATTTTTCAAAATTGTAATCTTCAATGCATACCATGATCAGTGTGAAAGAGCGTGCCAATCGAACGTCTATATCTTATAGCTCCCATAGGAGCAATAGGGCAAAATGGCTTCAAATTTAATTTTTACCATTTTTTGCGCAGTTTATAAGCTGTTGACCTGAAAATGTCCAAATAGTAATTTTTAAAGCATACCATGATCAGCGTGAAAGAGCGTGCTAATCGGACGCCTATATCTTATAGCTCTCATAGGAACAATAGGGCAAAATGGGTTCAAATTTATTTTTTTTACCAAGTTTCGCGCTGTTTATAAGCTTTTGACCTGAATATTTCCAAATCGTATTTTTTCACATGATCAACGTAAATAAACGTACCAATCGGACGTCTATATCTTATAGTTTAAATAGGAACAATGGAGCAAAATGGACTAAAATTAAACTATTTCAGCATATTTTGATCAGTTTATAACCTATTGACCTGAATATATTCAATCTGTATATTTTAAGGCATACTATGATCAGGGTAAAAGCGTGTGCCAGTGGGACGTTTATATCTTATAGCTCCCATACAAACAATAGGGCAAAATGGGTTCAAATTTTATTTTGTCACCATATTTCGCGCAGTTTATAAGCTGTTGACCTGGATATTTCCAAATTGTATTTTTTTTAAGCCATACAATGATTAGGGTGAAAGAGCGTTTTAATCGGAAGTCAATATCTAATAGCTTCCATAGGAAAAATAGGGTAAAATCACTAAAATTTTAATTTTTTCAGCATATTTCGCGCAGTTTATAAGCTACTTAACTTAATTTTTCAAAATTGTAATCTTCAATGCATACCATGATCAGTGTGAAAGAGCGTGCCAATCGAACGTCTATATCTTATAGCTCCCATAGGAGCAATAGGGCAAAATGGCTTCAAATTTAATTTTTACCTTTCTTTGCGCAGTTTATAAGCTGTTGACCTGAAAATATCCAAATCGTAATCTTTAATGCATACCATTATCAGGGTAAAAGCGCGTGCCAGTCGGACGTTTTTAACTTATAGCTCCCATAGGAACAACAGGGCAAATTGGGTTCAAATTTAATTTTTTATTTTTTTTTCAACTTTTTTCGCGCATTTAAAAAAATTTCTAAATCGTATTTTTGCACATGGTAAAAAAACGTGCCAATCGGACGTCTATATTTTATAGCTTCTGTAGGAACAATATGACAAAGTGGGTTGAAAATTTCGAAATCGTATTTTTTTACATGATCGGAGTAAAGAAACGTGCCAATCGTACGTCTAAATTTTATAGCTCCCATTGGAACAATAGGGCAAAATGGGTTCAAATCTTATTTTGTCACCATATTTCCCGCAGTTTATAAGCTGTTGACCTGAATATTTCCAAATTTTTTAAGCCATAAAATGATTAGGGTGAAAGAGCGTTTCAATCGGAAGTCAATATCTAATAGCTTCCATAGAAAGAATAGGGTAAAATCAGTAAAATTTTAATTTTTTCAGCATATTTCGCGCAGTTTATAAGCTACTTAACTTAATTTTTCAAAATTGTAATCTTCATGTTCAGTGTGAAAGAGCGTGCCAATCGAACGTCTATATCTTATAGCTCCCATAGGAGCAATAGGGCAAAATGGCTTCAAATTTAATTTTTACCATCTTTTGAGCAGTTTATAAGCTGTTGACCTGAAAATGTCCAAATAGTAATCTTTAAAGCATACCATGATCAGCGTGAAAGAGCGTGCTAATCGGACGTCTATATCTTATAGTTTCAATAGGAACAATAGGGCAATATGGGTTAAAATTTAATTTTTTACCATGTCTTGCGCAGTTTATAAGCTGTTGACCTGAAAATTTTCAAATCGTAATCTTTAATGCATACAATGATCAGGGTAAAAGCGCGTGCCAGTCGGACGTTTTTATCTTATAGCTTCCATAGGAACAACAGGGCAAATTGGGTTCAAATTTAATTTTTTATTTTTTTTTAACTTTTTTCGCGCATTTAAAAAAATTTCTTAATCGTATTTTTGCACATGGTAAAAAAACGTGCCAATCGGACGTCTATATTTTATAGCTTCTGTAGGAACAATATGACAAAGTGGGTTGAAAATTTCGAAATCGTATTTTTTTACATGATCACCGTAAATAAACGTGCCAATCGTACGTCTAAATTTTATAGCTCCCATTGGAACAATAGGGCAAAATGGGTTAAAATCTTATTTTGTCACCATATTTCCCGCAGTTTATAAGCTGTTGACCTGAATATTTATAAATAGTAATCTTTAAAGCATACCATGATCAGCGTAAATGAGCGTGACAATCAGACGCCTATATCTATCGTATTTTTTAATGCATACTACGATTAGGGTTAAATAGGGTTCCAATCGGATGTCTATATCTTATAGCTCCCATAGGAACAATGGAGCAAAATGTATTAAAATTATACTTTTTCAGCATATTTTGATCAGTTTATAACCTATTGACCTGAATCTTTTCAATCTGAATGTTTTAATGCATACCATGATCAGGTTAAAAGAGCGTGTCAGTCGGACGTTTTTATCTTATAGCTCCCATAGGAACAACAGGGCAAATTGGGTTCAAATTTAATTTTTTATTTTTTTTTTCATTTTTTTTCGCGCACTTAAACAAATTTCCAAATCGTATTTGTGCACATGGTAAAAAACGTGCAAATCGGACGTCTATATTTTATAGCTTCTATAGGAACAATATGGCAAAGTGGGTTGAAAATTTCGAAATCGTATATTTTCACATGATCAGAGTAAATAAACGTGCCAATCGGACGTCTAAATTTTATAGCTCCCATTGGAACAATAGGGCAAAATGGGTTCAAATCTTATTTTGTCACCATATTTCGCGCAGTTTATTAGCTGTTGACATGAATATTTCCAAATTGTATTTTTTATGCCATACAATGATTAGGGTGAAAGAGCGTTTCAATCGGAAGTCTATATCTTATAGCTTCCATAGGAAGAATAGGGTAAAATCACAAAAATTTTAATTTGTTCAGCATATTTCGCGCAATTTATAAGCTACTTAACTTAATTTTTCAAAATTGTAATCTTCAATGCATACAATGATCAGTATGAAAGAGCGTGCCAATCGAACGTCTATATCATAAATTTTTTCAGCATATCTCACGCAGTTTATAAGATGTTGCCTGAATATTTCTAAACCGTTTGATCAAGGTAAAAGCGCGTGCCAGTCGGACGCTTATATCTTATAGCTCCCATAGGAACAATAAGGGAAAATGGGTTAAAAATAAATTTTTATGCATATTTCGCGCAGCTTATAAACTGTTGACCTGAATATTTCCAAATCGTATTTTTTAATGCATACTACGGTTAGGGTTAAATTGGGTTCCAATCGGATGTCTATATCTTATAGCTCCCATAGGAACAATGGAGCAAAATGTATTAAAATTATACTTTTTCAGCATATTTTGATCAGTTTATAACCTATTGACCTGAATCTTTTCAATCTGAATGTTTTAATGCATACCATGATCAGGTTAAAAGAGCGTGTCAGTCGGACGTTTTTATCTTATAGCTCCCATAGGAACAACAGGGCAAATTGGGTTCAAATTTAATTTTTTATTTTTTTTTCAACTTTTTTCGCGCATTTAAAAAAATTTCCAAATCGTATTTTTGCACATGGTAAAAAACGTGCCAATCGGACGTCTATATTTTATAGCTTCTATAGGAACAATATGGCAAAGTGGGTTGAAAATTTCGAAATCGTATTTTTTTACATGATCAGAGTAAATAAACGTGCCAGTCGTACGTCTAAATTTTATAGCTCCCATTGGAACAATAGGGCAAAATGGGTTCAAATCTTATTTTGTCACCATATTTCGCCCAGTTTATAAGCTGTTGACCTGAAAATTTTCAAATCGTAATCTTTAATGTATACAATGATCAGGGTAAAAGCGCGTGCCAGTCGGACGCTTATATCTTATAGCTCCCATAGGAACAATAAGGGAAAATGGGTTAAAAATAAATTTTTATGCATATTTCGCGAAGTTAATAATCTGTTAACCTGAATATTTCCAAATCGTATTTTTTCACATGATCAACGTAAAAAAACGTACCAATCGGACGTCTATATCTTATAGTTTCCATAGGAACAATAGGGCAAAATGGGTTCAAATTTAATTTTTTACCATTTTTGGCGCAGTTTATAAGCTGTTGAGCTGAAAATTGCCAAATAGTAATCTTTAAAGCATACCATGATCAGCGAAAAAGAGCGTGACAATCGGACGCCTATATCTTATAGCTCCCATAGGAACAATAGGGCAAAATGGGTTTAAATTTAATTTTTTCACCATGTTCCGCGCAGTTTATAAGCTGTTACCTGAAAATTTCCAAATCGTATATTTTCACATGATCAGGGTAAAAAAACGTGCCAATCGGACGTCTATATCTTATAGGTTCAATAGGAACAATAGGGCAATATGGGTTAAAATTTAATTTTTTACCATGTTTTGCGCAGTTTATAAGCTGTTGACCTGAAAATTTTCAAATCGTAATCTTTAATGCATACCATAATCAGGGTAAAAGCGCGTGCCAGTCGGACGTTTTTATCTTATAGCTCCCATAGGAACAACAGGGCAAATTGGGTTCAAATTTAATTTTTTATTTTTTTTTAACTTTTTCCAAATTTTATAGCTCCCATTGGAACAATAGGGCAAAATGGGTTCAAATCTTATTTTGTCACCATATTTCGCGCAGTTTATTAGCTGTTGACATGAATATTTCCAAATTGTATTTTTTATGCCATACAATGATTAGGGTGAAAGAGCGTTTCAATCGGAAGTCTATATCTTATAGCTTCCATAGGAAGAATAGGGTAAAATCACAAAAATTTTAATTTGTTCAGCATATTTCGCGCAATTTATAAGCTACTTAACTTAATTTTTCAAAATTGTAATCTTCAATGCATACAATGATCAGTATGAAAGAGCGTGCCAATCGAACGTCTATATCATAAATTTTTTCAGCATATTTCACGCAGTTTATAAGATGTTGCCTGAATATTTCTAAACCGTTTGATCAAGGTAAAAGCGCGTGCCAGTCGGACGCTTATATCTTATAGCTCCCATAGGAACAATAAGGGAAAATGGGTTAAAAATAAATTTTTTTGCAAAATAGGAACAACAGGGCAAAATGGGTTCAAATTTAATTTTTACCAGTTTTTGCGCAGTTTATAAGCTGTTGACCTGAAAATTTACAAATAGTAATCTTTAAAGCATACCATGATCAGCGTGAAAGAGCGTGCCAATCGGACGTCTATATCTTATAGTTTCCATAGGAACAATAGGGCAAAATGGGTTCAAATTTAATTATTGCACCATGTTTCGCGCAGTTTATAAGCTGTTGACCTGAAAATTTACAAATCGTATTTTTTAATGCATACCATGATTAGGGTGAAAGTGCGTGCCAGTCGGAGGTTTAAAACTTTTAGCTCCAATAGGAACAACAGGGCAAAATGGGTTCAAATTTAATTTTTTACCAGTTTTTGCGCAGTTTATAAGCTGTTGACCTGAAAATTTACAAATAGTAATCTTTAAAGCATACCATGATCAGCGTGAAAGAGCGTGCCAATCGGACGCCTATATCTTATAGCTCCCATAGGAACAATAGGGCAAAATGGGTTCAAATTTAATTTTTTCACCATGTTTCGCGCAGTTTATAAGCTGTTGACCGGAAAATTTACAAATAGTATTTTTTCACATTAAAAGGGTAAAAAAACGTGCCAATCGGACGTCTATATTTTATGGCTTCCATAGGAACAGTATGGCATAATGGGTTCAAATTTAATTTTGTCACCATGTTTCGCGCAGTTATAAGCTATTGACCTGAATATTTCCAAACTGTATTAATTAAGGCATACCATGATTATGGTGAAAGAGCGTGCCAATCGGAAGTCTATATCTTACAGCTCCCATAGGAATCACTAAAATTTTAATTTTTTCAGCATATTTCACGCAGGTTGTAAGTAATTTAACTAAGTTTTTCCAAATTGTAATCTTTAATGCATACCATGTTCAGTGTGAAAGAGCGTGCCAATCGAACGTCTATATCTTATAGCTCACTTAGGAACAATAGGGCAAATTGGGTTTAATTTAAATTTTTCCAGCATATTTCACGCAGTTTATGAGCTGTTGCCTGAATATTTCTTATCCGTTTGTTGTAATACATAGCATAATCAAGGTAAAAGCGCGTGCCAGTCGGACGCTTATATCTTATGGAGCAAAATCTTTAAAGCATACCATGATCAGCGTAAAAGAGCGTGACAATCGGACGCCTATATCTTATAGCTCCCATAGGAACAATAGGGCAAAATGGGTTCAAATTTAATTTTTTCACTATGTTTCGCGCAGTTTATAAGCTGTTGACCTGAAAATATCCCAATCGTATTATTTCACATTATCAGGGTAAATAAACGTGCCAATCGGACGTCTATATTTTATAGCTCCCATAAGAACAACATGGCAAAATGGGTTCAAATTTAATTTTTTCACCATGTTTCGCGCACTTTATAAACTTTTGACCTGAACATTTTCAAATCGTTTCATTTCAAATTATCTTATATCTCATATCTTATAGCTCCCATAGGAACAATAGGGTAAAATCACTTAAATTTTAATTTTTTCAGCATATTTCGCGCAGTTTATAAGCTGTTGACCTGAAAATGTACAAATAGTATTTTTTCACATTAAAAGGGTAAAAAAACGTGCCAATCGGACGTCTATATTTTATGGCTTCCATAGGAACAGTATGTCAAAATGGGTTCAAGTTTAATTTTTTCATAATGTTTCGCGCAGTTTATAAGCTATTAACCTGAATATTTTCAATCTGTGTGTTTTAATGCATACCATGATCCGGGTAAAAGCGCGTGCCAGCTCCCTTAGGAACAATAAGCTGTTGACCTGAAAATATCCAAATCGTATTATTTCACATTATCAGGGTAAATAAACGTGCCAATCGGACGTCTATATTTTATAGCTCCCATTAGAACAATATGGCAAAATGGGATCAATTTTAATTTTTTCACCATGTTTCGCGCAGTATATAAGCTATTTTCCTAAATCGTGAAAAAGCGTGACAGTTTGACGTCTGTATCTTATAGCTCCCATAGGAACAAAATCACTAAAAATTTAATTATTTTAGCATATTTCTGTATGTTTTAATGCCTACCATGATCGCGTGCCAGTTTCACGTTTAAATCTTATAGCTCCCAGAGAAACAAAAGTGCAAAATGGGTTCAAATTTAATTTTTTCACCATGTATTGGGTTCTATCATCTATATCTTAAAGCTCCCATAGAAACAATAAGAAAAACGTCGCTTAAAATTAAATTAATCGGACATTTATATCGTTTAGCTCCCATAGGAACAATAGGGTAAAGTCACTAAAAATTTAATTTTTGAGCAGTTTATAGCTGAATCTTTCCAAATCGCATTTTTTTACTGCTTACCATGATCAGGGTAAAGAACGTTCCCTTCGGTCGTCTATATCTTATAGCTCCCATAGGAACAGTAGGGTAAATCGCTAAAAATTTAAACTTTCAACATATTTCGCGCAGGGTATGAGCTGTTGACATGAATCTTTCCAAACCTTATTTTTTATTTCATCATCATACAAGCGCGTGCCAATCGGACATCTATATCTTAAAGCTCCAATAAACAATAGGGTAAATCGCTGAAAATTTAAATTTTTCAACATTTTTCGCGCAGCTTATGAGTTGTTGACATGAAACTTTTCAAACCTTATTTTTTATTTCATACCATCATCAGGGTACAAGCGGGAACAATAGGGCTCGAATTTAATTTTTTACCATAATTCGCACAGTTTATAAGCTGTTGACCTTAATATTTCCAAATCGTATTTTTTCACATGATCAGGGTAAAAAAAAGTGCCAATTAGGGCAAAATGGGTTCAAATTTAAATTTTTATGCATATTTCGCGCAGCTTATAAACTGTTGACCTGAATCTTTGACATGAATATTTCCAAATCGTACTTTTTCACATGAGCAGGGTAAAAAAAGTGCCAATCGGACGTCTATATCTTATAGCTCCCATATGAACAATAGGGGCAAAACGGGTTCAAATCTAATCAGTTTATAAGCTGTTGACTTGAATATTTTCAAATTGTATTTTTTTAGCCATACCATGATTAGGGTGAAAGAGCGTGCCAATCGGAGGTCTATATCTTATAGTTTCCATAGGAACAATAGGGCAATATGGGTTAAAATTTAATTTTTTACCATGTTTTGCGCAGTTTTTAAGCTGTTGACCTGAAAATTTCCAAATCGTATTTTTTTAAGGCATACCATGATTATGGTGAAAGAGCGTGCCAATCGGAAGTCTATATCTTATAGCACCCATAGGAACAATAGGGTCAAATCACTAAAATTTTAATTTTTAGCATATTTCACGCAGGTTGTAAGTTATTTAACTAAATTTTTCCAAATTGCAATCTTTAAAGCATACCATGTTCAGTGTTAAAGAGCGTGCCAATCGAACGTCTATATCTTATAGCTCACTTAGGAACAATAGTGCAAAATATGTTTAATTTAAATTTTTCCAGCATATTTCACGCAGTTTATAAGCTGTTGCCTGAATATTTCTAAACCGTTTGTTGTAATACATAGCATGATAAAGGTAAAAGCTCCCATAGGAACAATAAGGCAAAATGGGTTCAAATCGGACGTCTATATCTTATAGCTCCCATAGGAACAATGGAGCAAAATGGATTAAAATTAAACTTTTTCAGCATATTTAGATCAGTTTATAACCTATTGACCTGAATCTTTTCAATCCGAATGTTTTAATGCATACCATGATCAGGGTAAAAGAGCGTGTCAGTCGGACGTTTATATCTTATAGCTTCCATAGGAACAATAGATCAAAATGGGTTCAAATTTATTTTTTTCACCATGTTCCGCGCAGTTTATAAGCTGTTGACCTGAAAATTTCCAAATCGTATTTTTTCACATTAAAAGGGTAAAAAAACGTGCCAATCGGACGTCTATATTTTATGGCTTCCATAGGAACAGTATAGCAAAATGGGTTCAAATTTAATTTTTTCACTATGTTTCGCGCTGTTTATAAGCTGTTGACCTGAATATTTCCCAATCGTATTTTTTAAGGCATACCATGATTAGGGTGAAAGTGCGTGCCAAAATTCAAATTTCATTTTTTCACCATGTTACGCGCTATAAACTGCTGTTGACCTGAAAATTTCCAAATCGTATTTTTTCACATTAAAAGGGTAAAAAAACGTCTATATTTCATGGCTTCCATAGGTACAGTATTTCAAAATGGGTTCAAATTTAATTTTTTCACCATGTTTCGCGCAGTTCATAAGCTGTTGACCTGAATATTTCCAAATTGTATTAATTAAGGCATACCATGATTATGGTGAAAGAGCGTACTAATCGGAAGTCTATATCTTATAGCTCCCATAGGAACAAAATGGGTTTAATTAAAATTTTTCCAGAATATTTCACGCAGTTTATAAGCTGTTGCCTGAATATTTCTAAGCTGTTTGTTGTAATACAAAGCATGATCAAGGTAAAAGCGCTTTCCATTTGGACGTTTATATCTTAAAGCTCCCATAGGAACAATATGCCAAAATGGGCTAAAACTTAATTTATTCAGCATATTTTGCGCAGCTCATAAGCTGCTGACTTAAATAATTCCAAATCGTATTCTTTAATTCTGATTAGAGTAAAAGAGCGCGTCAATCGGACGTCTATATCTAATAGCTCCCATAGGAACAACGGGCAAAATGAACTAAAATTAAATTTTTGCAGTATATTTTGTGCAGCTTAAAGCTATTGACCTGAATCTTTTCAATCCGTATGTTTTAATGCATAAAATGATCAGGGTGAAAGGGCGCCCCAGTCGGCTTATCTTATAGCTCCCACAGAAACAATGGAGCAAAATGGATTAAAATTAAACTTTTTCAGCATTCTTTGAGCAGTTTATAAGCTATTAACCTGAATTTTTATAATCTGTATGCTGTAATACATAGCATATAATACATAGGAACAATATGGAGAAATGGGTTCAAATTTAATTAACTCAGCATATTTCGCCCTGCTGATAAACGTGCCAATCGGACGTCTATATTTTATGGCTTCCATAGGAACAGTATGGCAAAATGGGTTCAAATTTAATTTTTTCACTATGTTTCGCGCAGTTTATAAGCTGTTGACCTGAAAATATCCCAATCGTATTATTTCACATTATCAGGGTAAATAAACGTGCCAATCGGACTTCTACATTTTATAGCTCCCATAAGAACAACATGGCAAAATGGGTTCAAATTTAATTTTTTCACCATGTTTCGCGCAGTTTATAAACTCTTGACCTGACAATTTTCAAATCGTTTTATTTCAAATTATCTTATATCTCATATCTTATAGCGCCCATAGGAACAATAGGGTAAAATCACTAATATTTTAATTTTTTCAGCATATTTCACGCAGTTTGTAAGTTACTTAGCTTAATCTTTCCAAATTGTAATCTTTAATGCATACCATGATCAGGGTGAAAGAGCTTGCCAATCGAACGTCTATATCTTATAGCTCACTTAGAAACAATAGGGCAAAATGGGTTTAACTAAAATTTTTCCAGCATATTTCACGCAGTTTATAAGCTGTTGCGTGAATATTTCTTAACCGTTTGTTGTAATACATAGAATGATTAAGGTAAAAGCGCGTGCCAGTCGGACGCTTATATCTTATAGCTCCCATAGTGTCCGCGCCAAGGAGGGGCCACTGTCCAAATTATTCGTTAACAGTCGAGAGCAGTTATGTCCAGATGAACTCTCATCTCGCTCTCGGTCTGTTAACAGTCTCCACCCCCGCTCTCCTAGCATTAGATTTAAGTAGAGTTAAGGAGTTATAATTTCGAAGCCACTAAGTGAAGTTGTGCAAGTTATGTGAAATAAGTTATATTGAAATAAAAATCAAAGTGAATAAAAAGGAACCCAACGAGTCGCGATTTCCTTCATCACCTCCAAGGGCAGAAATCCGCCACCCCCCCCAGCTTTTCATTTTTTGGTCCTTCGAGCCGGATCGATCTGCAATTCCCAGCGGCACCGGTGGATTTTCTTCAATTTTAAGAACAAAAAGATAAGTACGATTTTTACTATTTCCAACCGATCGCCATTTTGCGACTCCACGGTTTTCTTTTTTTCCATTTCCATTTTTTATCCACATACGTACATTCCAAAATATATTCACATACGTACGTTCCAGAAACATATTTACATACGTACATTCCAGAAACATATTTACATACGTACATTCCAGAAACATATTTACATACGTACATTCCAGAAACATATTTACATACGAACATTTCCGAAAATATATTCACTTACGCACATTCCAGAAAATTATTCACATACGTACATAATTTAAAATAATAATTTTACATATCCACATTTGCATATGCGTGAAACATATACATATACGAAAATAAAATACAATACAGTCCACAAACAACAAACATTTCCAGCAAACATCCCAGCCATCCCAGTTTATGTGTGTTAACAAATAAACGCAAAGTGATCACACATATTTCAAATTAATTTTATCTTTGTCAAGTATTTGTTTACATAAACAACATCAAACAAGTGTATGTGAGAAATAACCAGACATATCAAGAGGGCTACGCACGACACGACGGAGCAGCAAATAAATTTAATATCGAAATACTCCAGCTCCACCTGCGTTTTTTTTTGTAAAGTTATTTCCTTATACATATATACATATATACATATATATCCCAAGCTTGAGCAACCAATTCCACTTGGGACAGTGGAAACATTCAACAGGTTTATTGTTGCATTCCATTCATTCCGTCAAAGCTTGAGCGACCAAATCCACTTGGGACAGTGGAAATATTCAAAAGGGTTATTGTCACATTCCATTCATTTCGTCACATACAAAACGCGATATATTGGCATATATTAATATTATTGATTATTATTTATAAACATCAGTGCGCCATTCCATACAAAAAAATAATAATAAATAACTCAAGCAATAATAAACAACTCAAGTAACCTGAGGGCAAACAAAGCATAATTAAACAATAAATACGACATTATATATATAAATAATACACCTTAAAAATTGTTTTGTTGTGTTCCAACTAACATTGTTTATTAATTTTTTCCTATCGAGTTACCAAGTAGTCATTGGCAAATCCCACAGCAGCGCGACTATTCTGGATGTATACAATTTATCTTTTTTGATATATTTCCTATATGCTTTGTTCCAAAAAAATTGCCATTCATTCCATTCCATAAATTCCAGGTTTTTTATTTACTGCTTATTAAACCAATTAATAGTAAAAATATTTTGGCATCAAGATCAATACGAGTCCATTGATAAAATTGATTTTTATTTTACTGCGAATAGAGGCAATTTCCTGATCCTTATTCTAGCATGCCCATAGGGGATAAGAAAAATTTGAAGACAACCCCGCGGGTAAGCTTAGAGCGACCACGATCAGCGTCCCCTCGTGTGTCTCAGGGTAAACAAGAACCCAAAGCGTTGATTTCCAACGCAAAAAGCGACAGCTCCTTAAACGCTCCTGTAGTTCCACAAATAAAAGTCACGCGATCCAGCGTAAAGATGGCCCAACGCGACGCAGTTTTAGACAAATTTATTTCGATCTCTGACCGTCTGAGCACATTTGAAGCCAGAATAAACGTTTCAGGGGCTTCAGATCCTTCGGTCCACACGTGCCAAGTTCGACGTGATCAAATCAAGGCATTATGGGACAGGGGAGAGAACGAGTACGAAGTATGTTCAGACGCAATTCTTGCGGGGGCGGGGAGGCGCATGCAATGTTAGAACTTCTGCAAGCCAAATATGAGCATTGCTATGAAGTTTACGAATCCTGTACCGCGAAACTCAGTGAACAAATTGAGCGAGTGAAAACTCAAACGGCCAACGCCAATTCCAACACCCTGCCCATTCCGTTTTCGTCCGGTTGCCGACTACCGCCATGCGACACTGAGGTTTTCGAAGGAGACTATTTGAAATGGCCAACATTTAGGGATCTTTTTACCGCAGTTTATGTCAACAATCCTAGGTTGACATCGGTCGAAAAACTTTTCCATCTCAACGCTAAAACTAGCGGCGAGGCTAAGGCAATCGTATCCAAATCCCCTCTTACAATGAGGGTTTCAATTCAGCTTGGGAAGCACTTCGAGACCGTTTCGAAAATAAGAGACTGCTAGTAAATAGCCAACTCAAACTGCTTTTTAATTTGGGTTCCGTAAATACCGAATCTGGCCAGGCACTGAAAGACCTACAGAGCACAATCCAAGGGTGTTTGATAGCGCTGGCTCATTCCAACATTTCCACAGAGAACTGGGACTGTCTCCTGGTATTCCTGTGCGCCAGTAGATTGCCGAAACTGACCCTTTCCTTATGGGAGCAGTCCCTTTCATCCAAGTCCGACATTCCGACCTGGGATGAAATGAACACGTTTCTTAGCGAACGATACCGAACGCTAGAGGCGATTGAGGATATGAAACCCAGCCACAGCAATCACTCTACCGCTAAGAGTCAACCCGTTCCCAGGAAGCTCAACTCTTTCGAAGCCAAGGTAGTTACTAAACCAAAGAATTGCGACCTGTGCTCAAAAGAAAGTCATCCAGTGCGCTTATGCCAGCGCTTTCTCCAGATGTCTGTGGATGCGCGAACAATCTACATCAAAAAAAAACAGCTTTGCCTAAATTGCTTCGCAAGAGGACACCAGCTACGTGACTGTACTAGCACTCACAGCTGTTTCACATGCCGAGCTCGGCATCATACACTGTTGCATAAAGGCAACCCCATTTCCCGTGGGTCAACTTCCGCAAGTAGTTCGTCTGCAAGCCCTCAAAACCCAGCGGTGCAAGGGGCCGCCACCGGTCTAGAAAATCCGCCCAGTGTGCAGAACTATTTCGCAACCGGTGCTAGAGCGGTTTTGCTAGGCACGGCCATTATTGATATATGCCACTTGGGAACGAACTACAGGGCTCGTGCTCTAATAGACTCGGGTTCTGAGGCAACGTTTATTTTGGAACGCCTGTTCAATCTGATTAAGCTGCCATTCCGCCTTATCCAAGCCCAAGTTTCGGGCTTAAATCAAACCGTTTCCGCTCAGGCGACCAAGCTCTGCCATTTTTCTATTCGAGCCCCTAATAAGCCAGGCCTTCAGCTAGAAACCACAGCTTACGTCTTGCCCGAACTGCCTGGAATGCTTCCGTCGTACCCAATTCCACGAGATGCGCTGGTTGATTTACCGGCCATCCCCCTGGCAGATCCAACATTTTTAGAGAGTTCCCAGATAGATGTTCTGATCGGAGCCGACATTTTACCGTCCGTGTTGCTGAGCGACACGCGCACCAACATTTGCGGCTCTCTGCTAGGACAGGAGACTATTTTCGGCTGGGTGCTTACCGGCCCAGTGTCCAATGCATCAGTCCAAAAGCGGGTAGCAGCTTTCACGACCCAGATAACCGAAACAAGTGACAGGGTCTTAGAAAAACTTCTCACTAAGTTTTGGGAGGTGGAGAATATACCAACAAGGAGGGTAAAGGAATCCGATTCCTATTGCGAGAGCAATTTTCTCCAAACCACCACTAGAGACGCAAGCGGGAAATACGTGGTAACGTTACCGTTTCGCGAACCCGAAAATTTCGGATCCAAATTGGGGCACTCGCGATCCATTGCCCTAGCTCAGCTTCTTAGGAACGAAACCGTTTAAAAAGAGACTTTCCTACTAAAAGAGCAATATGACTCAGTCATTCAAGAGTATTTGGATCTGGGTCATATGAGAGAAGTTCCCCCGTCTTACGATTCTCCAAACTATTATCTTCCACACCATGCTGTGATCAAACCCGAGAGCACCACCACCAAGCTACGCGTGGTATTCAATGCTTCTAGCCCTTCAGCAAATGGGACAAGCTTGAACGATATTCTTCATGCTGGTCCAGTCCTACAATCTGATTTAACCATTCAGATCTTGAAGTGGCGTTATTTCCAGTACGTGTTCAGTGCAGACATTACAAAAATGTACCGTCAAATCTGGGTCGATCCCAAGCACACGCCGTTCCAAAGAATCTTATTCCGAAACAAAGAAGGAGAAGTAAGCGATTTCGAACTAAAAACCGTCACCTTTGGTGTCAACTGTGCACCGTTTCTGGCACTTCGCGTACTCCAACAATTGGCAGACGACGTAGAAACGGAGTTTCCTAAAGCAACCAATATTATTCGGCATTTTATGTACGTAGACGATGTTCTGGCAGGGGCCAATTGCATACAAGAGGCTCGACTTGCTATCAGCGAGCTTTGCCACGCTTTTAACCTTGCCGGGTTCCCGTTGAGAAAGTGGACAGCGAATCAGAATAGCATACTCGAAGCTATTCCTAACGAACACCTACTCCACGATGACTTTCGCGATCTCAATTCCGAAAGCACTACCAAAACACTTGGGGTTCGGTGGAATGCGACCTCGGACGAGTTCTATTTTGTTCCACCGCTAGTTTCGATTGAATCTACGTATACGAAGAGAGAGGTTCTTTCCCAGATCGCGAAACTTTTTGACCCCGCGGGATGGCTGTCCCCGTTTATTGTCCGCTCAAAATCTTTATGCAAGAAATTTGGTTGCACAGTTGGGCTGGGATGAAAACATCCCCACAGAAATGAATCAAAGATGGCAAGAGTTTTTGCGCAGCTATTCCGAGCTCAAGCAAATCCGTATTCCTAGGTGGGTTGGGTTCCAGCCAGAGGTGAAAGTCGAGCATAATGGGTTTTGTGATGCGTCGCAGAAGGCATATGGGCCGCAATATACTTGCGGGTTGAAGTAGCACATAATATTATGACACATCTGCTTACCGCCAAGACCGGAGTCGCACCTGTTAAAACGGTGTCCCTTCCACGGCTCGAACTGTGTGGGGCCTTGTTGTTGTCAGAAATGATCGCAGCTATCCTTCCGAATATGCAAATTTCCAATTCCGACATTTTCTGCTGGACTGATTCCACCATCGTCCTCGCATGGTTGAACAAACCGGCATGCCAATGGGCCACGTTTTGTAGCCAACCGAGTGACCAGGATTACTCAGGTGACGAGCGCTGAGCATTGGGCGCATGTGCGATCTGAACACAATCCCGCGGACCTAGCCAGCCGAGGAGTTTCGCTGCAGGATCTGGTTCACTGGTGGAAAGGACCGGACTGGTTACAACAGCCAAAAGGCCAGTGGCCAACACAGGGGCTTGCGACTCCAGTTACAGACTTAGAGCAGCGTGCTGTGAAGGTCAATTTCGCAAAGGCCCTATCCGACGATTTTCTGGAACGATTCTCCAAATTGGACAAGGCTCTGCGGGTCCTTGCGTACGTGTTACGGTTCACTCAACGCTGCCGCAAGATGCCGAGGGGCCCAGCTGACCGCCTACAAAGGAGGAGGTCCGAGAAGCTGAAAGAGCCCTTATTCTATATGCTCAACGTGAGGAATATACCCAAGAGCTTAAATTCCTAAACGATAAGTGTCCAATTCCAGTGTCCAGCCCGATAGCCAACCTGTTTCCATTCCTAGACCAGCACGGCCTTTTAAGAGCATGTGGTCGCATTACTGCCTCAACAGCACTTCAGTATGACGAGCGCCATCCTATTATACTGCCATATAACTGTAGGCTTTCTCGTCTGCTCGTCCTTTTTCACACCAGATTTCCCTGCATGGCGGCAACCAACTAGTGGTACGCCTCATTCGATCGAAGTATTGGATTCCTAAACTCAAGAATCTGGTAAAAGCTGTGCTAAACTCCTGTAAGGTGTGTACTATTTACAAGAAGAAATTACAGACGCAATTAATGGGCGATCTTCCGACCGATCGAGTTTCCTTTTCCAGGCCTTTACATATACTGGCATTGATTATGCAGGCCCATTTGAAATAAAAAACTATACAGGCAGAGCATGCCTCATTACCAAGGGATATGTTTGCGTGTTTGTATGTTTCTCCACAAAGGCGATCCATTTAGAGCCTACTTCCGACCTCACAACCGAGAAGTTCCTCGCAGCCTTTGTCCGATTCGTAGCGAGGAGGGGTTGTCCTCAGCGGGTTCATTCGGATAATGGCAAAACCTTTGTGGGGGCAGCGACTCTACTTTCGCGTGATTTTATGCAAGCGATCAAGGAGTCTGTGACTGATGCCTATAGCCATCAGGGACTTTTGTGGCGTTTCATTCCACCAGGAGCTCCACATATGGGAGGACTATGGGAGGCTGGAGTGAAAAGCTTTAAAACACTTTTCTACAAGTCGACGTCAAGTCGGAAGTATACGTTTGAAGAGCTCTCTACCCTTCTTGCCAAAGTTGAAGCGTGTCTTAACTCCAGGCCACTGTCTCCCATGTCCGAAAATCCTTCTGATTTGTTGGCGTTAACGCCAGGCCACTTTCTGATTGGGGGTCCGTTGCTTTCCACAGCTGAACCCGAAATTAAGGGCGATGCTAAGTCGATTATAAATCGCTGGCAACATTTAAAGGCCCTGCATCAGCAGTTCAGTGCGCGATGTAAAGAGGAATATTTAAAGGAACTGCACAAGCGCAATAAGTGGCAAAATCCGTCCAAAGATATACAAGTCGATGATATGGTGGTAGTCAAAGAAGACAATATGCCATCAAACGACTGGCGGCTCGGCAGAGTTGTATCTGTCTTTCCAGGGGCCGATAGTAGAGTTCGCGTAGTAGAAATCCGTACCGCTCGAGGAATTATTAAACGTCCCGTCCATAAGCTAGTACTTCTTCCTATGGAGGCCAAGGCAGCCTCAGTACTTCCAAAATAGTGCCTTCTGTCCTCATGCTCCAAAATTCGTTCACGATTGACACTAAATGTACTTATCATTTATTTTTTTTATATATTAAAGCATTAAAACCATGGCTCCACGACCTCGCAGCGCCCAAACTCTGGACGACAGACGTTCCCGAGGTACTCGATCCTACCGCTGCCGAGTCTGTCGGGGAATCCATCCGCTACGGAAATGCAACAGGTTTCTGAGGCTCAGTACTGAAAAGCGGCTACACGCCGTTATCATTAACAAATACTGCGCTAATTGCCTGGCACATCAGCACTCCGAAGAAGTATGTCGCAGCGGAGACACGTGCAAAAAATGTGGGCAGGACCACCACACGTTGCTCCATATGCGCGAGTCTTCCAGTTCGCGACACCAGGTCAATTTCTCCAGTGCGACCTTCGGTAACTGCATCACGACCATCAGCTTCCGGCTCACGCTCTCGGGGTCCAACACCCAGCTCGCGGAATCGTTCCCAGAATTCCGACCAGGCCGAAGCGCCAACTGTAGCTCCATCTGTGGGCTCTCTGTTGCAGCATCGGAGTGTGCAAATCATCCCGACGGCCATCGTGGTTCTCGACACAGGAACCAATAATACGAGACGGGTGCCCTGATCGACCCCGTGCTCCCCGGTGACCACCATTGATAGATCGCTCGCTGCGGCGTTCCGGCTCCCCACGACAAGCGTCGGAGACGAGACGGTCTGTTCGGCGACGATAAGGTCACGAACAGGCACCTTCAAAATCGACGTGGTGCTCAAGGTCAGCCCCAACTTCTCCACTCGCACTCCAATCCGTGCACTAGCCGACGATGTTCGCGCTAGGTTTAATGATATCCGTCTTGCTGATGAACAGTTTCATCGCCCGGCGACGATATCCCTGGTGTTGGGCTCTGACGTCTATCGTGACGTCATCCAACCCGGGTTCCTAAATCTGGATGAGGGGCTGCCTGTCGCACAAAGCACTGTGTTCGGCTGGATTGTCTCGGGATCCTGTAGACAATCTTAAGGCGGCAGACGTGTGGAAAACTTGGTTGCTACGTTTGCCGTCGCAAGGGGGGGAGAATGTCCGCGCCAAGGAGGGGCCACTGTCCAAATTATTCGTTAACAGTCGAGAGCAGTTATGTCCAGATGAACTCTCATCTCGCTCTCGGTCTGTTAACAGTCTCCACCCCCGCTCTCCTAGCATTAGATTTAAGTAGAGTTAAGGAGTTATAATTTCGAAGCCACTAAGTGAAGTTGTGCAAGTTATGTGAAATAAGTTATATTAAAATAAAAATCAAAGTGAATAAAAAGGAACCCAACGAGTCGCCATTTCCTTCATCACCTCCAAGGGCAGAAATCCGCCACCCCCCCAGCTTTTCACATAGGAACAATAGGGCACATTGGGTTCAAATTTAATTTTTTTCATTTTTTATACCCTTGCAGAGGTATTATAATTTCAGTCTGAAGTTTGCAAAGCAGTGAAGGAGACATATCCGACCCTATAAGATATATATATTCTTGATCAGCATCAGTAGGCGAGTCGATCTAGCCATGTCCGTCTGTCCGGCCGTTTCTACCCAAACTAGTCTCTCAGTTTTAAAGCTATCTGCATGAAACTTTCCCAAAAGTTGTCTTTCTATTGCAGGTAGTATATAAATCGGAAACGAGCCGGATCGCACGACTATAGCATTTAGCTCCCCGAAAATTTAATACTATTTTGTATTAACAACGCGAAAACTTGTGAACGCAGTAGTTCGAGACGATTTTAATTGCGAAACTTGTGAAAACTATGTCGAAAGCGCGACGAAAAGGAGTGGCTACGATGACGTTCGATGGATCACTAACAATTATATTTCAATAATTTCTCTTAGAACCTAACTTATGCTACGGTGGCGAGAGACGGGGCGAATTCGAAAGAGCGAACAGACGAAAGCTTTATTGGCTCCCGCTCTCGCCCTACAACTAGTGATTTAAATACAAGCGCTGAGTGCGCAAACACCGCCCCCTCTGAAGGGACGACGTCCTTCAGCCCAGAACGGGCAACAGGGCCAGTCGGTGGACAGCTTGCCGATATTCGCCGTCCTGCGTCCTGACGTCCGCCACGCGAACCTTGCTATCGGCGCCGGCGTGCACCGCTACCACTCGTCCGATCCTCCACTGCCTGGGCGGAAGGTTGTCTTCTGCGACGACGACGAGCGCTCCCACGACGAGGTTGGGCTCCCCCTGGTGCCACTTGAACTGCTGCTTGAGGCTGGAGATGTACTCCCGGGACCATCGCTGCCAAAACCTGTGCCTGAGAGACGAGACACCTCGCCATCGTCGCAAGCAGGTCAGGCTGATCTGGTCCGGGAGCGCCGCTGATGGTGGGGCCAGAAGAGGGCCGCCGATGAGCAGATGCCCGGGGGTCAGGGCCTCGCCGTCGTTCGGGTCGCTGCTTAGAGCGCCGAGGGGCGTGGAGTTGAGCACGGCCTCCACGCTGGTGAGCAGAGTTCCGAGCTCCTCCGCGGTCAAGAGGTCTTGGCCTACCGTCCGAAAGAACAAGTGCTTTGCAGACTTCACACCTGCCTCCCATCGTCCGCCGAAGTGCGGTGCTCTGGGCGGTATGAACGCAAACTCGCATCCTTTTTTTCATGCGAATGTTTCGATACCGCCCCCTGCTCCTCCAGACGGGCTCGGAACTCTCTCATGTGGCGATCCGCGACGACTCACGAACCTTTGAAATGCCAACAAGAACGCATCAGTGGTTAGGTCAGACACTAATTCTAAGTGGACCGCTTTGGACGCAAAACGAACAAGGCCACGTACGACTTGTACGGTGGCTTACCACGGATACGATACGTTGTGCTGAAGGGACCACAAAAATCAACGCCACAAATATTGAACGGGCGGAGAGCTCGAAGTCTATCTGCTGGCAAGTTTCCCATAATTTGCGTCAATAGTTGCCGCTTACAGCGAAAGCAGCGCATGCACGACCGAACTGTTCGTCGGCAGACTTCTTGAGCATTAACTAGCCAGATTTTCTCGCGCAGACTACTTACGAGAGCTCGTGGGCCAGCGTGACAGTTCGTAACGTGCAGGTATGACACATAGGATCTGACGAACTGTGAGCTTTTAGACAGCAACAACGGGAATTTGGCTTCGTACGGGATAGGAGCATTCAATAACCCACCCCCAACTCGTAGCAATGTCGAGGAGCACCAATCTAATTTATTTTCCTGAAGAAAAGGGTTTAACTTTTGAATATTCGTTGCTACCGGTTTATTCTTCCGAATTTTACTTATGTCGTCCCTGAACTCGTGAAATTGGACAACTTCGACAATTTTATCAAAGCGAAATCCAGTTCTCTTGGCGAAATACTTTTTTCAAAGGGCTTCGACACCTTTCTGCACCTTTGAATAAAACGAAAAAACCCACACGAAAACTCTCAGAAGCTTCAGGTGCGACGAAAAGGACTCTATTTTCTGAAGCACATAATTTGGCTCTGGGCTGACTACGAGAGCTATTGCCGATTTGCGTAGCTCCATCGACATTACATCAGCCGGCAGTTCGAAATGTTTATTTACAGGCCAATTATTTTCTGAGTCTAGCAAGAACGAAGGCCCACTAAACCAAATGGACGTTGTAAGCTCCTCTACGTCACATCCTCGGGACACTATATCTGCTGGGTTGACTTTCGTGGGAACGTGTCTCCAAATTGCTTTCTCCGACCACTTCTGAATTTCTGAAACCCGGTTCGAAAAAAAAACCGACAACTACGAGGGATGGGTTTTAATCCAGTGTAAAGTGATCTCGGAGTCTGTCCACAGGAAAACATTCTCAATGGGAGAATTTAGCAATGGCCTGACACGATTATAGAGATCTGCTAAAAGGTGAGCTGCACACAGCTCAAGGCGAGGCAAAGTTTTCGTCTTGAGGGGAGCTACTTTCGATTTGGCGGTCAATAAAGACACTTTCAAACCTTCAGCAGTTTGAGTCCGAACGTAGATGCACGCTCCATACGCTCGCATGGATGCGTCAGCGAAACCATGTATTTGAATCGGGACTTGTGGATCTGTGTTGACGAATCGCGATACCTTAATTTTAGGCAGCTGCAGAAGCGTCGCTTTAAACGTCTCCCACGACGATCTAATTTTCGAAGCCACAGTTCCTGCAACAACATCTTTGCCTTTGTGACCAAAGGACACAAGAGGCCAAGTGGGTCGAAAAGTCGAGCAGTCACCGACAAAATATTTCGTTTTGTCGCGCGAAGATCCAGGAAAGAGTCATCCAACCGAAATTGAAAGTAATCTTTAACCGGTAACCAAACCACGCCAAGGGTCTTGGTTACGTCTGAGTCTGCCATAAGTGGCATTACAGCGCTATCAGATGCGGATAACTCTGGGCAGTTTGAAAACCACTTTGCCAATTCAAAGCCTGCCTCTTGCAAGACCTGAGAAACTTCGTCTCGAAGGCTTTGCAGGTCCTCAACGCATCCGGCGCCAGTCAACAAATCGTCAACATAAAAATCATTCTGAATAACCTTTGCGGCTTTTGGATGAGTTGCTTGCGCCATCTCTCCTAGCCGCATTAAACACCGAATCGCCAAAAAGGGGGCTGGCGAAGTTCCATATGTAACGGTGTTCAACTTAAAGATTTTCAGGGACTCAGAAGGATCTCGTCTCCATACTATGAGCTGGAAGTTACGATCAGCTTCGTCCACCATCACTTGGCGATACATCTTTTTGACGTCGGCCGCAAGGGCAAACTTATGCAATCTAAACCGAAGCAGAGTCGAGTACAGCTCCTCTTGAATAGTTGGGCCTACCATCAAGATGTCATTCAACGCTACCTGCGTAGAAGTACGGCTCGATGCATCGAAAACTACTCTCAACTTAGTTGAAGTACTTTGTGGCCGTAAAACGCATTGGTGCGGAATGAAATACTGCGGTGTATTCGGAATTTTGTCATTAGTGGAGGACATGTGGCCCAGTGAAACATATTCCTCCATGAATTCAATATACATCTTCTTCAGCGAAGGGTCCTTTGACAAATTCCTTTCCAGCGACAAAAATCTACGTTTCGCAACTTTGTATGACGAACCAAGAGTATTTGGGTTAGATTTAAACGGCAAACGAACCGAAAATCTACCGGACGACAATCTTTGAGAATTTCTCAAAGTGTTGTTGACAGAGTTGTTGCTCAGGAGTATGGACCTTGGGCGGCAAGTCCTCCACAGACCAAAATTTCTGCAGGGTTGTGTCAATTGACTCCAACGCTTCCTCCTGGCAGCTGAGATGTACCATTTTTTCAGCGTTTTTATTATTTTCAGAGGCACATCTGCCTGACACTATCCAGCCGAGAACTGTCTTTTGTAGGATGGGGAATTCAGGCCCCTGCTTTATCTGGCCAATAGATAAAAGTTCAAAGAATGTTTCAGCGCCGATAAGCATATCTATTTTTTGGGGCTTGAAGAAGAATGGATCTGCCAACTGAATATTTTCAGGCACCCTCCACACGCTGGTGTTCACCGCTTGATCCGGATGATAACCAGAAATATTTTTCATAATCCAAAAATCGGACGACAATTAGCTGTTCCCTACTCGCGACTTCACAATCGTGTGTATTTTTTTTGTGGCTTGGGCATTAGTTCCACCAATTCCTCGCAAGCTCATGCACACGTCCTCGTCTTTGAGCCTCTGAGCGAGCTCGTCGGTTACAAAGTTTATTTGTGAACCAGCAACGCTCGAGCTAATACAAACTCGCCGCTTTTTGTTTGGACGCTCACAACAGCAGTTGCAAGAATGACTCGATCCGATGCATTCGCATGCAAAACATGCGAAGTGGATGGAGACTCCTGCATGAGCGTGGGCTGAGAAGGAGGTGGCAACGCGAGATTTGTGTTTGGGGCATATATATGTAGCAAAGTGTGATGTGAGGAATTACACACTCTACATCTGTTCGATTTGCATTTTTTGACAGTGTGACCCTTTCTTAAACAGTTAATGCATAAGAGTGCTCTTTTAGCGAAATCGAATCTTTGCTGAACTGTCAGGGCTGCGAAGGAAGCGCAGTTTCCAATCTGATGTTCAGCTGAGTTGCAATACATGCATTGAACAGAGTCGTTCCTGGCAGCGACAAACGAAAAACTCCTATTTCCATTCTTCTTAGGGTTAGATTGGGTCTGCTGAACAGTTTTGGGCTTGGAAGCCTCTTCTGCTACCATGTGTTGGTATCGCCTGTTGAGGGCCGCCTCACATTCGATCCAAAGTGGAAGCGAAGTATAATCTAACTGTTCTTCCCATTTTCTTTTAGTTCCTGCATCGACCTTGCTCATTACCAGATGTATTAAAATGGCATTGGTAATGCGTCTATCATCCCCAATAGACAGCAAGGAGTCATAGCAAGGGCTTTTCCGCAGAGACTTGGAAGGCCCTAACTGTTCCTAAAGCGTCTCCAGCTAAACACGAAATTAAATAATTGAATTTTTAATATCGTGTAAAGTGTCATCTTTGTCAACGAAAGTTTCGAAAAGGCTTATAAAATTTTTAAATTCGGAGTGTTTTCCGCTAAAAGTTGGGAGAGCAACGCTCGGCAGACGGCATTGAGGCGGGCGATTTGCTGGCGGAGCGGATTTCTCGATATTATTTTGTTTGGACTTATTTAAAATTGAAATCAGCAATGACTTTGTCATTACGGCCCTCTCTTCCAACTCTTCGCGGTATACGTCTTTGTATCTTTCACTTCTATTTGGTTTTGCAAAGGGAAGCATTTTCAATGTGCGTATTTAGAATCTCTAATCGACACTCAAGCTCGACCGGATTTATAGATAATTTAGCTTCTTTTAAGTGGCGATAAGTTCGGTTAATACTTTTCATGCAAACATCTCGTTGGTGTTTAAGCTCTTCGATATCCTTAGTTGCCATTGCGTTTATTTGTATTTATTTGGTTGGTATCGAAGAGGTGTTTAATATTTATTTTTATTAAATTATTTATTTGTTAAATAAAAAAATAAAAAATCAACGAGTAATATACCGATCGCACACGGTGTAAGGGAGCTAAGTGCCGAGAGAATTACAGCGAAAAATCTAAATAGGGTTTTTATATTTTTTATATAAACCCTGCGACAGTATATGCCGCACGCACGCACTGTAGGGGAGCTACCGCTCAAGCTCAAGCGTACCGAAAAAACGAACAAACGTTTAGGCAGACCGAAAATTGCACTGCTGCAGCGATCAAGAACGAAAACGACAAAAGATAACTCGAAATAGCGGCAGCGGTGTCGGTGTGCCTGTGTATGTGTACGCGGCTAGCGGCTAGACAGTTCTCGGCTGGATAGTGTCAGGGAGATGTGCCTCTGAAAATAATGTAAGGGCTGTAAAATGGTACATCTCAGCTGCCAGGAGGAAGCGTTGGAGTCAATTGACACAACCCTGCAGAAATTTTGGTTTGTGGAGGACTTGCCGCCCAAGGCTAAAGTCCATACTCCTGAGCAACAACTCTGTCAACAACACTTTAAGAAAATTCTCAAAGATTGTCGTCCGGTAGATTTTCGGTTCGTTTGCCGTTTAAATCTGACCCAAATACTCTTGGTTCGTCATACGAAGTTGCGAAACGTAGATTTTTGTCGCTAGAAAGGAAATTGTCAAAGGACCCTTCGCTGAAGAAGATGTATATTGAATTCATGGAGGAATATGCTTCACTGGGCCACATGTCTTCGGTTTAGATTGCATCGCCAAGTAATGGTGGACGAAGCTGATCGTAGCTTCCAGCTCATTTTATGGAGACGAGATCCTTCTGAGTCCCTAAAAATCTTTAAGTTGCACACCGTTACATATGGAACTTCGCCAGCACCCTTTTTGGCGATTCGGTTAGGAGAGATGGCGCAAGCAACTCATCAAAAGCCGCAAAGAAAATTCAGAATGATTTTTATGTTGACGGTTTGTTGACTGGCGCCGGATGCGTTGAGGACCTGCAAAGCCTTCGAGACGAAGTTTCTCAGGTCTTGCAAGAGGCAGGCTTTGAATTGGCAAAGTGGTTTTCAAACTGGATCTTCGCGCGACAAAACGAAATATTTTGTCGGTGACTGCTCGACTTTTCGACCCACTTGGCCTCTTGTGTCCTTTGGTCACAAAGGCAAAGATGTTGTTGCAGGAACTGTGGCTTCGAAAATTAGATCGTCGTGGGAGACGTTTAAAGCGACGCTTCTGCAGCTGCTTAAAATTAAGGTATCGCGATTCGTCAACACAGATCCACAAGTCCCGATTCAAATACCTGGTTTCGCTGAAGCTTCCATGCGAGCGTATGGAGCGTGCATCTACGTTCGGACTTAAACTGCTGAAGGTTTGAAAGTGTCTTTATTGACCGCCAAATCGAAAGTAGCTCCCCTCAAGACGAAAACTTTGCCTCGCCTTGAGCTTTGTGCAGCTCACCTTTTGGCAGATATCTATAATCGTGTCAGGCCATTGCTAAATTCTCCCATTGAGAATGTTTTCCTGTGGACAGACTCCGAGATCACTTTACACTGGATTAAAACCCATCCCTCGTCGTTGTCGGTTTTTGTTTCGAACCGGGTTGCAGAAATTCAGGAGTGGTCGGAGAAAGCAATTTGGAGACACGTTCCCACGAAAGTCAACCCAGCGGACATAGTGTCCCGAGGATGTGACGTAGAGGAGCTTACAACGTCCATTTGGTTCGGTGGGCCTTCGTTCTTGCTAGACTCAGAAAATAATTGGACTGTAAATAAACATTTCGAACTGCCGGCTGATGTAATGTCGATGGAGCTACGCAAATCGGTAATAGCTCTCGTAGTCAGCCCAGAGCCAAATTATGTGCTTCAGAAAATAGAGTCCTTTTCGTCGCACCTGAAGCTCTTGAGAGTTTTCGTGTGGGTTTTTGGTTTTATTCAAAGGTGCAGAAAGGTGTCGAAGCCCTTTGAAAAAAGTATTTCGCCAAGAGAACTGAATTACGCTTTTGATATAATTGTCGAAGTTGTCCAATTTCACGAATTCAGGGACGACATAAGTAAAATTCCGAAAAATAAACCGGTAGCAACGAATATTCAAAAGTTAAACTCTTTTCTTTAGGCCACCGTACAAGTCGTACGTGTCCTTGTTCGTCTGTTTTGCGTCCAAAGCGGTCCACTTAGAATTAGTGTCTGACCTAACCACTGATGCGTTCTTTTTGGCATTTCAAAGGTTCGTGAGTCGTCGCGGATCGCCACATGAGAGAGTTCCGAGCCCGTCTGGAGGAGCAGGGGGCGGTATCGAAACATTCGCATCAAAAAAAGGATGCGAGTTTGCGTTCATACCGCCCAGAGCACCGCACTTCGGCGGACTATGGGAGGCAGGTGTTAAGTCTGCAAAGCACTTGTTCTTTCGGACGGTAGGCCAAGACCTCTTGACCGCGGAGGAGCTCGGAACTCTGCTCACCAGCGTGGAGGCCGTGATCAACTCCAGGCCCCTCGGCGCTCTAAGCAGCGACCCGAACGACGGCGAGGCCCTGACCCCGGGCATCTGCTCATCGGCGGCCCTCTTCTGGCCCCACCATCAGCGGCGCTCCCGGACCAGATCAGCCTGACCTGCTTGCGACGATGGCGAGGTGTCTCGTCTCTCAGGCACAGGTTTTGGCAGCGATGGTCCCGGGAGTACATCTCCAGCCTCCAGCAGCGGTTCAAGTGGCACCAGGGGGAGCCCAACCTCGTCGTGGGAGCGCTCGTCGTCGTCGCAGAAGACAACCTTCAGCCCCAGCAGTGGAGGATTGGCCGAGTGGTAGCTGTGCACGCCGGCAGCGATAGCAAGGTTCGCGTGGCGGACGTCAGGACTTAGGACGGGGAATATCGGCGAGCTGTCCACCGACTGGCCCTGTTGCCCGTTCTGGGCTGAAGGACGTCGTCTCTTCAGTGGGGGCGGTGTTTGCGCACTTGGCGCTTGTATTTAAATCACTAGTTGTAGGGCGAGAGCGGGAGCCAATAAAGCTTTCGTCCGTTCGCTCTTGCGATTTCACCCCGTCTCTCGCCACCGTAGCATAAGTTAGGTTCTAAGAGAAATTCTTGAAATATAATAGTCAGTGATCAATCGAACATCATCCTTTTCGTCGCGCTTTCGAAATAGTTTCACAATTCGCAATTTAACATCGTCGAACTACTGCAGTCACAAGTTTTCGCGTCGTTAATACAAAATAGTATTAAATTTTCAGTGTACGCTGCACACGCAGGGCTGTTATACATATATTGCATGTTTATTGTTCTTCGTCTTTCTTATCTCGCAACATTTGTCGCGTTATCTATTCAGCTGAGCTACAGCGAAAACATGTACACAAATTTAAAGTCAAGCCATCGGCAAGTCAGTTAATAAAATCAAGAAATAATTTCAATTGAACCTATCGTGCGTTTAATTTATTTTTATAAACTAAATGGTGGCATTTTATTTGTTTTCATAAACATTTTAATGACCCCGACGTGGTATTCGTTTAATCGGAGTCTGTATGTCGGTTCTTAACATTGTTTAATATCGTTTAAGCAATAACTTATTTTCGCTGTCGTTTGCTGCATCTCAGTCACAAACACACGAACACTTTATGTGCGCGAATTATCGTCTGTGGCCGGATCTGGCTGGTGTAGACTGTGCTGGTGGAGTTTAGGAGGCTTCGGGAATCCTGGTGGAGTTTTGAGAAGGCTTCTGAATAAAAGACTTATGCTTTCAAGTGTCGCTTTAAGACTGCCTTTTATTTTGGGAGAGACCTTCGTTTGCGGGTGGAGTACATATGCTGAGTTTGCGAAATCTCCTAGGTCAGCGCTTTCGGCCGGATGCCCGAAACCCAGTTGTTTACACGATCCGGCATCCAGAAACCGCTGCGTTGGCGATCCTATGTCTGGGTTGAACGGCATCGCCGTTAGTGGGACAATGCCCGAGGGGGTTTGGGTGGAGGTGATGTCATCGGGAAGACATCAGCGGTAACTCCTCCCCCCTTAGCTTGGAACGATGGCCATAATGAAGGTATGGCGGGAGTGACAATGGGGTCCGCAGGGGTAGCAAAAGTTGTAATCAGGATTGACGATGCCACGAGTATGTATATGATTGACAGGTGAGTAGTGGCACGTTCTTCTATGTTGGAAACTGCCAATCCATTTTCCAGGTTGTGCAGATGTAGTACTTGAAAGTTTAAGGGTTCGACCTCGGGAATTGTTGTTAAGTGTTGGATGTGAGGGAGGTTAATTTCGATGTAGTGGCGGCCTCGACGAATTTGATCCCGTTGGCGGAGATAGAACAGTTTCGTATTTTATGAGCAAAGAGCCGCTGAAGATCTTACTGGAGATGCAGTTGGAGGTGATGTTCAAGTTCTCCACATTAAGGATCATTAACAATCCTTTTATGGGAATGAAGATCTGTGGTTGATGATCCCTTTTTATTGTGCTGCAGGTCGCTTCCCTGTCGTCCAGAAGGTTGTAGAGGCATTCTGTGTTATTCGGAGTCGAAGGAGTTTCGCAAACATGTGTACTACCCACTTTTAAACAAGGTGTATCAATAATCTTAATTTCTACATCATTCTTAATAATAACATTCGGTACGTTTACATATATTGTTTTGTTAAGTGTTAGTGCTATGAGTCGGTATAAATTGTAAGATTGTTCGGACAGAATTGGAACTTTAATGTTAAATATAAGTGTTTTATTAATAGTAGTGGATTCTAATAAAAGCACATTATATAATTCGTGTTCCAAATGAACTTCTACTTTCTGATCTGCTAGTAAAGTTTTTAATTTTTCCATTTCCATAGAATTTAATAAGTATTTCGGGACTATTTTTAATTTGGCAAATAGTAGGCTTTCCGCTATATTATTTAAGTGATTGTAAAGTAAATCTATGTTGAAACTAATCCTGTCTATATATTGGATAAGTTGAATGTTTTTCTGTTCCTCATCTATTTGTTTAAAGATTTTATTCTGGTATGAATTTACAAAATTGCCTATAAGCTCCTGCTCCCTGTTAATGTGGTTAGTTATTTCCTCAAATCTTATACGTGTTTCATTTTGGAAAATAAGGTTTGTTTCGGAATTACTGCGTAAGTCCTCTAAGTCTTTGTTTATTTTTGCCTCGTCATAGGCGTCCATATTCCCTGAAACTATTTTAACTATGTGGCCTAATCCATTAATTAATCCTCTCTTGGGCCTATTACCCCCATTGCTGGGAAGCAAGGAATTTAGTCTTTGTTGAACTTGAGATATTTGTTGATGTAAGGTGAGTTTCAAATATTCAAAACCCTGTTCGTCAGGTAAGTTTCCTATCACCTCCTGTATTTTAGCTGCCGATTCCTCATAATTGTTCAGATGAATTACATGTTTAAATATTTTAAATGATTTTACCACTCTCGCTGTACCCAGGTTGATTTTTAAAAGGGTTGATCTTTATCCAATATTTCGCTAACGAGCCGTTGAGTTGTTCCCAAGGTCAATCTGTAAAATTACATTGGGAGTATAATTAACCAAGTTTCGCAAGTATGCTTATGTGTCATTTGTCTGTATTACAGCTCTCCTAACTTTTTGCTTGTGTAGTTTTTGTTTCCTTATTGTTCGTAATGTTACGCCGCTATCCAGTAAAACCTTGTGCTTACTAAAACGAGGCGTGATTTTATTTCTCCTATTTTCCTTGCGACAAATAGAAGTTCCAACCGGTAAGTCGGGGGGGTTTTCCTGTTCTCGTTTAAGCGATCTATTCGTCTTTTCGTTGCGTCCGCCATGAGTTTCTTTCTTTGGAATTCGTTAAGTTTTTGTAAGTAACCGTGTTCATTGTCGAATTTGACTGTTTTTTCAAAAAATGTGAGTGCGGCCACTAAAAAGTTCGAATGGAGTTAAATTTGTACTAGAGTGGATCGCATTGTTGTAGGTTATTATGGTTTCGGAAAGTATCTCATCGTGTTCAATGGTTAATTTTAATTCTTTTCTCTTACTCAAAATGATTGTATAGATCTCTATTAGAGTGGAATGTAAACGTTCTACTACTGAGTTACTACTGGACTGTTGAAAGGAAGTAATATGAAGTTCTATTTCGTATTGTGCCAAGAAGTCTTTGAAAATAGCACCAGAGAACTCGGCCCCCTGGTCAAGTATTATTTTTTTGGGTATTCCAAACTGGCAAAAGAAGGTTTTAAAGGCTTTGATAACAAAAATTAAGTTTCTGTTGGTTAACTGGTAGGCTTGAGCGAATTTGGAGAATTTATCAATAATTGTTAAGTTATAATTATTATTGATAGTATATATGTCCGTGTGTAATATTTCTAGGGGCCTGTTCGGTATTTCTGGTAATACAAATGGTGGTTTTTGTGGACACCTATCGTACTAAAGTGTATGGCAGGTTTCGCAATCCCGGATTACTTGTGAGATTAGAAATTTTAGTTGGGGTATGTAAATTTCCCTTTTTAGATGCTGGTACATCTCTTCCACCCCTCTATGATTGTTGTTAGAATGATGAGTTTTTAAAAGGCAGTTAATTTCGTTCGGGTCGATAGGCTCGTGTAAAAGAATTAGACATCTGTAAATCTTATACATACCGGAGTCTCCGAAATATTTGGTGTAAGCTTTTTGAATTATATCGAAAATTTCGTCGGGTGAGTGAACTGCCAATGTCTTGTTTGGTGTTAAAATTGGTTTTAAAATATCTGTGATTCCTTCTAAGGTATAAGATGGTACCGTTATACATGTCCGTGTTTTATTTTTAGATGGATTGCTCGTTACAAATGAGGGGGTCTGGCCGATTTTTAGTTTCAGGGAATATGGACGCCTATAACGAGGCAAAAATAAACAAAAACTTAGAGGCCTTACGCAGTAATTCCAAAACAAACCTTATTTTCCAAAATGAAACACGTATAAGATTTGAGGAAATAACTAACCACATTAACAGGGAGCAGGAGCTTATAGGCAATTTTGTAAATTCATACCAGAATAAAATCTTTAAACAAATAGATGATGAACAGAAAAACATTCAACTTATCCAATATATAGACAGGATTAGTTTCAACATAGATTTACTATTTGCCAAATTAAAAATAGTCCCGAAATACTTATTAAATTCTATGGAAATGGAAAAATTAAAAACTTTACTAGCAGATCAGAAAGTAGAAGTTCAGTTGGAACACGAATTATTTAATGTGCTTTCATTAGAATCCACTAATATTAATAAAACACTTATATTTAACATTAAAGTTCCAATTCTGTCCCAACAATCTTACAATTTATACCGACTCATAGCACTACCACTTAACAAAACAATGTATGTAAACGTACCGAATGTTATTATTAAGAATGATGTAGAAATTAAGATTATTGATACACCTTGTATAAAAGTGGGTAGTACACATGTTTGCGAAACTCCTTCGACTCCGAATAACACAGAATGCCTCTACAACCTTCAGGACGACAGGGAAGCGACCTGCAGCACAATAAAAAAGGATCATCAATCACAGATCTTCATTCCCATAAAAGGATTGTTGGTGATCCTTAATGTGGAGAACTTGAACATCACCTCCAACTGCATCTCCAGTAAGATCTTCAGCGGCTCTATGCTCATAAAATACGAAACTGTTCTATCTCCGCCAACGGGATCAAATTCGTCGAGGCCGCCACTACATCGAAATTAACCTCCCTCACATCCAACACTTAACAACAGTTCCCGAGGTCGAACCCTTAAACTTTCAAGTACTACATCTGCACAACCTGGAAAATGGATTGGCAGTTTCCAACATAGAAGAACGTGCCACTACTCACCTGTCAATCATATACATACTCGTGGCATCGTCAATCCTGATTACAACTGTTGCTTGGACCTTTAAATAGAAGGAGATAATTTTTTTCCCTACCCCTGCGGACCCCATTGTCACTCCCGCCATACCTTCATTATGGCCATCGTTCTAAGGGGGTAGGAGTTACTGCTGATGTCTTCCCGATGACATCACCTCCACCCAAACCCCCTCGGGCATTGTCCCACTAACGGCGATGCCGTTCAACCCGGACATAGGATCGCCAACGCAGCGGTTTCTGGATGCCGGATCGTGTAAACAACTGGGTTTCGGGCATCCGGCCGAAAGCGCTGACCTAGGAGATTTCGCAAACTCAACATATGTACTCCACCCGCAAACGAAGCTCTCGATTGTACTTGAAACCAAAATACAAGGCTTAAGCTTTTTTTTCAGAAGCCTTCTCAAAACTCCACCAGGATCTTCCCGAAGCCTCCTAAACTCCACCAGCACAGTCTACACCAGCCAGATCCGGCCACAGACGATAATTCGCGCACATAAAGTGTTCGTGTGTTTGTGACTGAGATGCAGCAAACGACAGCGAAAATAAGTTATTGCTTAAACGATATTAAACAATGTTAAGAACCGCATGCAGACTCCGATTAAACGAATACCACGTCGGGGTCATTAAAATGTTTATGAAAACAAATAAAATGCCACCCTTTAGTTTAGAAATATAAATTAAACGCACGATAGGTTCAATTGAAATTATTTTTTGATTTTATTAACTGTGCTCGGAGTTGCAGCGATTTTGTATAACTGACTTGCCGATGGCTTGACTTTAAATTTGTGTACATGTTTTCGCTGTAGCTCAGCTGAATAGATAACGCGACAAATGTTGCGAGATAAGAAAGACGAAGAACAATAAACATGCAATATATGTATAACAGCCCTGCGTGTGCAGCGTACACTGAAAATTTAATACTATTTTGTATTAACGACGCGAAAACTTGTGACTGCAGTAGTTCGACGATGTTAAATTGCGAATTGTGAAACTATTTCGAAAGCGCGACGAAAAGGATGATGTTCGATTGATCACTGACTATTATATTTCAAGAATTTCTCTTAGAACCTAACTTATGCTACGGTGGCGAGAGACGGGGCGAAATCGCAAGAGCGAACGGACGAAAGCTTTATTGACTCCCGCTCTCGCCCTACAACTAGTGATTTAGATCCAAGCGCCAAGTGCGCAAACACCGCCCCCACTAAAGGGACGACGTCCTTCAGCCCAGAACGGGCAACAGGGCCAGTCGGTGGACAGCTCGCCGATATTCCCCGTCCTGCGTCCTGACGTCCGCCACGCGAACCTTGCTATCGCTGCCGGCGTGCACAGCTACCACTCGGCCAATCCTCCACTGCTGGGGCGGAAGGTTGTCTTCTGCGACGACGACGAGCGCTCCCACGACGAGGTTGGGCTCCCCCTGGTGCCACTTGGACCGCTACTGGAGGCTGGAGATGTACTCCCGGGACCATCGCTGCCAAAACCTGTGCCTGAGAGACGAGACACCTCGCCATCGTCGCAAGCAGGTCAGGCTGATCTGGTCCGGGAGCGCCGCTGATGGTGGGGCCAGAAGAGGGCCGCCGATGAGCAGATGCCCGGGGGTCAGGGCCTCGCCGTCGTTCGGGTCGCTGCTTAGAGCGCCGAGGGGCCTGGAGTTGAGCACGGCCTCCACGCTGGTGAGCAGAGTTCCGAGCTCCTCCGCGGTCAAGAGGTCTTGGCCTACCGTCCGAAAGAACAAGTGCTTTGCAGACTTCACGCCTGCCTCCCATAGTCCGCCGAAGTGCGGTGCTCTGGGCGGTATGAACGCAAGCTCGCATCCTTTTTTTGATGCGAATGTTTCGATACCGCCCCCTGCTCCTCCAGACGGGCTCGGAACTCTCTCATGTGGCGATCCGCGACGACTCACGAACCTTTGAAATGCCAACAAGAACGCATCAGTGGTTAGGTCAGACACTAATTCTAAGTGGACCGCTTTGGACGCAAAACAGACGAACAAGGTCACGTACGACTTGTACGGTGGCTTACCACGGATACGATACGTTGTGCTGAAGGGACCACAAAAATCAACGCCTCAAATATTGAACGGGCGGAGAGCTCGAAGTCTATCTGCTGGCAAGTTTCCCATAATTTGCGTCGAGAGTTGCGGCTTACAGCGAAAGCAGCGCATGCACGACCGAACTGTTCGTCGGCAGACTTCTTGAGCATTAACTAGCCAGATTTTCTCGCGCAGACGACTTACGAGAGATCGTGGGCCAGCGTGACAGTTCGTAACGTGCAGGTATGACACATAGGATCTGACGAACTGTGAGCTTTTAGACAGCAACAACGGGTCGTACGGGATAGAAGCATTCAATAACGTAGCAATGTCGAGGAGCACCAATGTAATTTATTTTCCTGAAGAAAAGGGTTTAACTTTTGAATATTCGTTGCTACCGTTGGAATTGGATAACTTGGATAACTTCGTTGCTGAAATTGGATAACTTCGACAATTATATCAAAAGCGTAATTCTGTTCTCTTGGCGAAATACTTTTTTCAAAGGGCTTCGACACCTTTCTGCACCTTTGAATAAAACCAAAAACCCACACGAAAACTCTCAGGAGCTTGGCTCTGGGCTGACTACGAGAGCTATTGCCGATTTGCCTAGCTCCATCGACATTACATCAGCCGGCAGTTCGAAATGTTTATTTACAGGCCAATTATTTTCTGAGTCTAGCAAGAACGAAGGCCCACCGAACCAAATGGACGTTGTAAGCTCCTCTACGTCACATCCTCGGGACACTATGTCTGCTGGGTTGACTTTCGTGGGAAAGTGTCTCCAAATTGCTTTCTCCGACCACTCCTGAATTTCTGCAACCCGGTTCGAAACAAAAACCGACAACGACGAGGGATGGGTTTTAATCCAGTGTAAAGTGATCTCGGAGGCTGTCCACAGGAAAACATTCTCAATGGGAGAATTTAGCAATGGCCTGACACGATTATAGAGATCTGCTAAAAGGTGAGCTGCACACAGCTCAAGGCGAGGCAAAGTTTTCGTCTTGAGGGGAGCTACTTTCGATGTGGCGGTCAATAAAGACACTTTCAAACCTTCAGCAGTTTGAGTCCGAACGTAGATGCACGCTCCATACGCTCGCATGGAAGCGTCAGCGAAACCATGTATTTGAATCGGGACTTGTGGATCTGTGTTGACGAATCGCGATACCTTAATTTTAGGCAGCTGTAGAAGCGTCGCTTTAAAAGTCTCCCACGACGTGAGCAACTGCATCGGTAGCGACTCGTCCCAATCTAATTTTCGAAGCCACAGTTCCTGCAACAACATCTTTGCCTTTGTGACCAAAGGACACAAGAGGCCAAGTGGGTCTAAAAGTCGAGCAGTCACCGACAAAATATTTCGTTTTGTCGCGCGAAGATCCAGGAAAGAGTCATGCAACCGAAATTGAAAGTAAACTTTAACCGGTAACCAAACAACGCCAAGGGTCTTGGTTACGTCTGAGTCTGCCATAAGTGGCGTTACAGCGCTATCAGATGCGGATAACTCTGGGCATTTTGAAAACCACTTTGCCAATTCAAAGCCTGCCTCTTGCAAGACCTGAGAAACTTCGTCTCGAATGCTTTGCAGGTCCTCAACGCATCCGGCGCCAGTCAACAAATCGTCAACATAAAATCATTCTGAATAACCTTTGCGGCTTTTGGATGAGTTGCTTGCGCCATCTCTCCTAGCCGCATTAAACACCGAATCGCCAAAAAGGGTGCTGGCGAAGTTCCATATGTAACGGTGTTCAACTTAAAGATTTTCAGGGACTCAGAAGGATCTCGTCCCCATAATATGAGCTGGAAGTTACGATCAGCTTCGTCCACCATCACTTGGCGATACATCTTTTTGACGTCGGCCGCAAGGGCAAACTTATGCAATCTAAATCGAAGCAGAGTCGAGTACAGCTCCTCTTGAATAGTTGGGCCCACCATCAAGATGTCATTCAACTCTACCTGCGTAGAAGTACGACTCGATGCATCGAAAACTACTCTCAACTTAGTTGAAGTACTCTTTGGCCGTAAAACGCGTTGGTGCAGAATGAAATAGTGCGGAGTATTCGGAATTTTGTCATTGGTGGAGGACATGTGGCCCAGTGAAGCATATTCCTCCATGAATTCAATATACATCTTCTTCAGCGAAGGGTCCTTTGACAATTTCCTTTCTAGCGACAAAAATCTACGTTTCGCAACTTCGTATGACGAACCAAGAGTATTTGGGTCAGATTTAAACGGCAAACGAACCGAAAATCTACCGGACGACAATCTTTGAGAATTTTCTCAAGTGTTGTTGACAGAGTTGTTGCTCAGGAGTATGGACCTTGGGCGGCAAGTCCTCCACAAAACAAAATTTCTGCAGGGTTGTGTCAATTGACTCCAACGCTTCCTCCTGGCAGCTGAAATGTACCATTTTACAGCCCTACCATTATTTTCAGAGGCACATCTCCCTGACACTATCCAGCCGACAACTTTCTTTTGTAAGATGCTTTATCTGGCCAATAGATAAAAGTTCAAAGAACGTATCAGCGCCGATAAGCATATCTATTTTTTGGGGCTTGAAGAAGAATGGATCTGCCAACTGAATATTTTCAGGCACCCTCCACCCGCTGGTGTTTACCGCTTGATCCGGATGATAACCAGAAATATTTTTCATAACCCAAAAATCGGACGACAATTGGCTGTTCCCTACTCGCGACTTCACAATCGTGTGTATTTTTTTTGTGGCTTGGGCATTAGTTCCACCAATGCCTCGCAAGCTCATGCACACGTCCTCTCTTGTAATTTTGAGCCTCTGAGCGAGCTCATCGGTTACAAAGTTTATTTGTGAACCAGAGTCCAGCAACGCTCGAGCTAATACAAACTCGCCGCTTTTGGTTTGGACGCTCACAACAGCAGTTGCAAGAATGACTCGATCCGATGCATTCGCATGCAAAACATGCGACGTGGATGGAGACTCCTGCATGAGCGTGGGCTGAGAAGGAGGTGGCAACGCGAGATTTGTGTTTGGGGCATATATGTGTAGCAAAGTGTGATGTGAGGAATTGCACACTCTACATCTGTTCGATTTGCATTTTTTGACCGTGTGACCCTTTCTTAAGCAGTTAATGCATAAGGGTGCTCTTTTAGCGAAATCGAATTTTTGCTGAACTGTTAGGGCTGCGAAGGAAGCGCAGTTTCCAATCTGATGTTCAGCTGAGTTGCAATACATGCATTGAACAGAGTCGTTCCTGGCAGCGACAAACGAAAAACTCCTATTTCCATTCTTCTTAGGGTTAGATTGGGTCTGTTGAACAGTTTTGGGCTTGGAAGCCTCTTCTGCTACCATGTGTTGGTATCGCCTGTTTAGGGCCGCCTCACATTCGCTCCAAAGTGGAAGCGAAGTATAATCTAACTGTTCTTCCCATTTTCTTTTAGTTCCTGCATCGACCTTGCTCATTACCAGATGTATTAAAATAGCATTAGTAATGCGTCTATCATCCCCAATAGACAGAAAGGAGTCATAGAAGGCTGTGACCGTGTCGATGACGGTTCTCAAGGCTGTAGCTGAAGGCTGTGAATTTTTTTGCAAATTAAAAAGTGTCGATATGTTGTCAAAAAAAAAAGACAATCATTATCGTACACCCGCTTCAGGCTAGCAAGGGCTTTGGGATCATTTTCCGCAGTGACTTGAAAGACCCTAGCTGTTCCTAAAGCGTCTCCAGCTAAACACGAAATTAAATGATTGAATTTTTCAATATCGTGTAAAGTGTCATCTTTGTCAACGAAAGTTTCGAAAAGGCTTATAAAATTTTTAAATTCGGAGTGTTTTCCGCTAAAGTTGGGAGAGCAACGCTCGGCATACGGCATTGAGGCGGGCGATTTGCTGGCGGAGCGGATTTCTTGATATTATTTTTTTTGCACTTATTTAAAATTGAAATCAGCAATGACTTTGTCATTACGGCCCTCTCTTCCAACTCTTCGCGGTATACGTCTTTTGTATCTTTCACTTCTATTTGGTTTTGCAAAAGGGAAGCATTTTCAATGTGCGTATTTAGAATCTCTAATCGACACTCAAGCTCGACCGGATTTATATAAATTATTTATATATCTATTTAAGTGGCGATAAGTTCGGTTAATACTTTCCATGCAAACATCTCGTTGGTGTTTAAGCTCTTCGATATCCTTAGTTGCCATTGCGTTTATTTGTATTTATTTGGTTGGTATCGAAGAGGTGTTAAATATTTATTTTTATTAAATTATTTATTTGTTAAATAATATAATAAAATCAACGAGTAATATACCGATCGCACACGGTGTAAGGGAGCTAGTTGCCAAGAGAATTACAGCCAAAAATATCTAAATAGGGTTTTTATATTTTTTATATAAACCCTGCGACAGTATATGCCGCACGCACTTACTGTAGGGGAGCTACCGCTCAAGCTCAAGCGTACCGAAAAAACCAACAAACGTTTAGGCAGACCGAAAATTGCACTGCTGCAGCGGTGTCGGTGTGCGTGTGTATGTGTACGCGGCTAGAGGCTCTTCCTATGCAAATGCTAACGGAGAATGATACACTGACCGATAACTAAGGGCAACGAATATATAAGCCTGACGCCAAAATGCGCGAAAATTATGAAAAGCGCGGAAAAATTGGAAAATCGCGGGAAAATTCTGAAAAGCGCGGGAAATGTTCGGACAAACTGCGGCGAAAGTTATTTGCCGCTAAATTTTTGAGAGCTACACTTTTCACAGTTTGCACTTTTTCCAGCTGTTTTATTTATACCCTAAATTGGTGCTCACTACGACGAAAGTTGGGGGAATTAGTTCGCCTAATTGGTCGACGACGGGTATTTTATTTGCTTGTTTTTTGGCCAAAGCGATTCACAAATAATTCGAAGTATATTATGTTTATTGTAGAATTTTGGTTGTTAGTACATGCAAATTTTTATTTCTTGGTTAGAATGCTCACTATCTACCGATTTTTACACGAATGCAAAAAGTTGAAAGATGGGCCAAAACACAATTGACAAAACGCCACAGATTAACTTTCAACTTTTGGCACTCTATTCCTGGATGGCCGACTTGATAATTGCAACTTCCTTTTTGTCTTCCATTTGGCGGCAGCAGCAAATTGAGCAATTAAATTTGCCGAAACGTCAGGCGCAACTTCAAGAACGGCAGAAAATTTCCAGCGACGAAATATTATTGAATTTAATTTATTGGCCGCACCGACACGAATAAATTGGTTTTTGTTGTTAATGTTTATAGTTTTCACCGAAAAAAAACTTAAAACTCGCGAACTCTATTGCTAATCACGTCGGGGTCACCATGAAAATTTAATACTATTTTGTATTAACGACGCGAAAACTTGTGACTGCAGTAGCTCAACGATGTTAAATTGCGAATTGTGAAACTATTTCGAAAGCGCGACGAAAAGGAGTGGCTACGATGATGTTCGATTGATCACTGACTATTATATTTCAAGAATTTCTCTTAGAACCTAACTTATGCTACGGTGGCGAGAGACGCGGCGAATTCGCAAGAACGAACGGACGAAAGCTTTATTAGCTCCCGCTCTCGCCCTACAACAAGTGATTTAAATACAAGCGCCAAGTGCGCAAACCTATGAGCATTTGACTAGGTGCTGGCGGTCTGCTCTAAACAGTTCCTATGGGAGCTTTAAGATATAAACGTCCAAATGGCACGCGCTTTTACCCTGTTCATGGTATGCATTAAAACATACAGATTATATAAATTAAATTTGAACCCATTTTGCCCTATTGTTCCTATGGGAGCTATAAAATATAGACGTCCGATTGGGACGTTTTTTTACCTTGTGAAAAAATACGATTTGGAAATTTTTTTAACTGCAAACAAGAAAGGAAGCAAATTTCGGCAATCCGAAGTTCATATACCCTTGCAGCTATTGCAAGAATTAAATATTTTTAAAAACATTAAAATTATGATTTACTTGCGTATATGTCTAAAAACATTGAAGCAATGATGATTTGCAGCTCAATTATTAGATAGTTATTTTATATATTTTTATTATTTTTATGGGAGCTATATGATATAGTCGTCCGATTTTTATGAAATCTAAACCGTAATTTTGAAAAATTTAACCATTACTATATGTCGAAGAACTAATAGAAAAATTTAAAAACAGCAAAGTTATAATTTTTTGTTTAATTTTTTTTTGATTGTTCCTATGGGAGCTATATGATATAGTCCTCCGATTTTGATGAAATTTAAACCGTAATTCTGAAATAGTTAACCATTACTATATGTCGAAGAACTAATAGAAAAATTTAAAAACAGCAAAGTTAAAATTTTTTTTGTATTTTTTTCCGATTGTTCCTATGGGAGCTATATGCTATAGTCGTCCGATTCGGCTCGTTCCGATTTATATACTACCTGCAATAGAAAGACAACTTTTGGGAAAGTTTCATGCAGATAGCTTTAAAACTGAGAGACTAGTTTGGGTAGAAACGGCCGGACAGACGGACAATGGCTAGATCGACTCGCCTACTGATGCTGATCAAGAATATATATATCTTATAGGGTCGGATATGTCTCCTTCACTGCTTTGCAAACTTCTGACTGAAATTATAATACCCTCTGCAAGGGTATAAAAAATGAAAAAATTAAATTTGAACCCAATGTGCCCTATTAGTCCTATGGGAGCTATAAGATATAAGCGTCCGACTGGCACGCGCTTTTACCTTAATTATTCTATGTATTACAACAAACGGTTAAGAAATATTCACGCAACAGCTTATAAACTGCGTGAAATATGCTGGAAAAATTTTAATTAAACCCATTTTGCCCTATTGTTTCTAAGTGAGCTATACGATATAGACGTTCGATTGGCAAGCTCTTTTACCCTGATCATCGTATGCATTAAAGATTACAATTTGGAAAAATTTAGTTAAATAGCTTACAAACTGCGCGAAATATGCTGAAAAAATTAAAATTTAAGTGATTTTACCCTATTGTTCCTATGGGAGCTATAAGATATGAGATATAAGATAATTTGAAATGAAACGATTTGAAAATGTTCAGGTCAAAAGTTTATAAACTGCGCGAAACATGGTGAAAAAATTAAATTTGAACCCATTTTGCCATGTTGTTCTTATGGGAGCTATAAAATATAGACGTCCGATTGGCACGTTTATTTACCCTGATAATGTGAAATAATACGATTGGGATATTTTCAGGTCAACAGCTTATAAACTGCGCGAAACATAGTGAAAAAATTAAATTTGAACCCATTTTGCCATACTGTTCCTATGGAAGCCATAAAATATAGACGTCCGATTGGCACGTTTATGAGCAGGGCGAAATATGCTGAGTTAATTAAATTTGAACCCATTTCTCCATATTCTTCCTATGGGAGCTATAAGATATAAACGTGATCATGCTATGTATTACAGCAAACAGATTATAAAGATTCAGGTTAATAGCTTATAAACTGCTCAAAGAATGCTGAAAAAGTTTAATTTTAATCCATTTTGCTCCATTTTTCTATGGGAGCTATAAGATAAGCCGACTGGGGCGCGCTTTCACCCTGATCATTTATGCTTTAAAACATACGGATTGAAAAGATTCAGGTCAATAGCTTTAAGCTGCGCAAAATATACTGCAAAAATTTAATTTTAGTTCATTTTGCCCGTTGTTCCTATGGGAGCTATTAGATATAGGCGTCCGATTGGCGCGCTCTTTCACTCTAATCAGAATTCAAGAATACGATTTGGAATTATTTAAGTCAGCAGCTTATGAGCTGCGCAAAGTATGCTGAATAAATTAAGTTTTAGCCCATTTTGCCATATTGTTCCTATGGGAGCTTTAAGATATAAACGTCCAAATGGAACGCGCTTTTACCCTGATCATGGTATGCTTAAGAACATACAGATTATATAAATTAAATTTTAACCCATTTTGCATTATTATTCCTATGTGAGCTATAAGATATAGGCGTCCAATTGGGACCTTTCACCCTCATCATGGTATGCATTAATGATTACGATTTTGAAATTTGCAGGTCTACAGCTTATAAACTGAGCGAAACATTGTGAAAAAATTAAATTTGAAACCATTTTGCCCTATTGTAACTATAAGATATAGACGTCCGATTGGTACTTTTTTTACCCTGATCGTGTGAAAAAATACGATTTGGAAATATTCAGGTTAACAGATAATTAACTGCGCGAAACAGGGTGAAATAATTAAATTTGAACCCATTTTGCCATATTATTCCTATGGGAGCTGTAAGATATAAACGTCCGACTGGCACGCGCTTTTACCCTGACGTCCGATTGGTACTTTTTTTTACCCTGATCGTGTGAAAAAATACGATTTGGAAATATTCAGGTTAACAGATAATTAACTGCGCGAAACAGGGTGAAATAATTAAATTTGAACCCATTTTGCCCTATTATTCCTATGGGAGCTGTAAGATATAAACGTCCGACTGACACGCTCTTTTACCCTGATCATGGTATGCATTAAAACATTCAGATTGAAAAGATTCAGGTCAATAGGTTATAAACTGATCAAAATATGCTGAAAATGTTTAATTTTAATCCATTTTGCTCCATTGTTCCTATAGGAGCTATAAGATATAGACGTACCGATTTGAACCCATTTTGCCCTATTGTTCCTATGGGAGCTATAAGATATAAGCGTCCGACTGGCACGCGCTTTTACCTTTATCATGCTATGTATTACAACAAACGGTTTAGAAATATTCAGGCATCAGCTTATAAACTGCGTGAAATATGCTGGAAAAATTTAAATTAAACCCATTTTGCACTATTGTTCCAAAGTGAGCTATAAGATATAGACGTTCGATTGGCACGCTCTTTCACACTGAACATGGTATGCATTAAAGATTACAATTTGGAAAAATTTAGTTAAATAACTTACAGCCTGCGTGAAATCTGCTGAAAAAATTAAAATTTTAGTGATTTGACCCTATTGTTCCTATGGGAGCTATAAGATATAGACTTCCGATTGGCACGCTCTTTCACCATAATCATGGTATGCCTTAATTAATACAATTTGGAAATATTCAGGTCAACAGCTTATAAACTGCGCGAAACATGGTGAAAAAATTAGATTTGAACCCATTTTGCCATACTGTTCCAATGGAAGCCATAGAATATAGACGTCCGATTGGCACGTTGTTTTAAC
>NW_026453403.1:0-54827 GCF_025200985.1 Drosophila gunungcola
GCAAGAGCGAACAGACGAAAGCTTTATTGGCTCCGCTCTCGCCTACAAACTAGTGATTTAAATACAGCGCTGAGTGCGCAAACACTAATGGTTTGGGTTAAAGCATATATAATTCCTTATTACAAGGAATCGGTTTTAAATTATTTCCTAATTTCCTAAATGGATGTCATACCTAGAAAGGTTATGAAAAACTACTGGGAAAAACGCTTCAGTTAACTTATAATCTACTTTACAATTTTATGGATATAACCTATATGCTACCAGAGAATTGATCATAAAAAATTTCTGCGTTATACCGTATCGGTAACTCACAGGCACTGCAATTATCGTTGTCAAAGGAGATCGTTCGCATTCATCTTGGGGCCTTGTTTTGTGGTCCAATATTTGTGGTATAAACCCTTGGTAGTATCCTTGAGTGCCCGACAAAACTTTTTAATGCAATCATCTCCTTAAAAAGAAAATATATTTATTAATATTAAATCACTTTAGATGGTAATATTGTTTTTTCCTTCATAGGTCCATTGTCTATTAAGACTTGGGTTATATTTATATACAAAAAAAAATGATACAGCGCAAGCAATATGTTCTTGAGATGTCGTTGTATATGAAATTGATGGATCATTTTGAGTTGTGTGCATATAAACCTACCGGTGGTGATGGTCTCCTTTAGAATCGAGTCTTGTGTTCCTTTAGAATCGAGTTCGTAGACTTTAACATAGGAATAGGAAACTCTATTCCTGAAAAATTAATTTCCACTTGTTTGTACTTAATTTTTTCTTGTGAAATATTAACATTTATATATTTTATGAGGAATTGTAATTGTTCTCTAGCAAACCTCCGTTGTCTGGGGTTAGAAAATGTTTCCAAAGAATGACTTTTATAAGCTATAGAAGCTAGTAAACTCCACTTAAAACAATAATTATCATTGTTTGTTAAAAATATTAAAATCGTTGTAATTATTTTATAGTTGTCCTGAAGACGGTTGCCGAAGTGCAACCGAAATATATTGACAAAATTACCAAAATTGAAATAATTTTGTGTTTTTTTCAACCTCCTGACCTCGAGCCGGCTAACAATTAATATACTTTGGAAAGGTCGCCAAAACCAACTATATAAAATAACGGAAGGCACGCCGATAGCAGAACACTAAAAAATGGGATATGCGGAAATTAAACGTAACTACTACAAAGCAAGACCAACGATTAACAATTTTCAACTGACGTCAACTAAATTAACCAAGTTAAATACAAACATTAAATTTCTTTTAAAATGTAGGAAGACAAAAATAATACCCAAATTCATAAAAGACAGCACTAGGAGCCACAAATTGTTTACAGACGATAAGGATATACATTTTGACATAAACAAATTACTGGACAAACACACACATTGCTACCATATGAAAATATTAAGCTTGCTAATCAAACACAAACATCATATACAAAAAAGACTAATCAAAAAGAGAGAGGATAAGAGAACGATATTACAAAAACAATTAGACCCGAACGACTTCACATCATTTATGGAGAGCGAGCAGAACATTACCAAAAAACTAACAAAAACAACCAAGATGAGACAAATAAGGAAACTAGAAGACTGCAGATGGAACGGAGCAAAGTTCTAACAGACAACAAAAAAACAGCTGATTGGTTTGATTTATTTTGATTTATTGATTTATAGTTAACAATGAACTGCTAACTTACACATATATGCTAAAAATATATATAACTTAAAACTAATTAAATATTAATGATTCAAGAAAAGCATAAATGTTAGATGATATCCGATCAATAGAATTTTCGAAAGATATTGCAGGGTATACTGCATTATAATTGGAACAATGCACCCGAAAGGGCTCATGAAGGGCTAAGTTGGATCTACAAATTGGCAAGTGAATAGGTCGAAAAGTACGAGTAAATCTTGAGGGAACTGCGATGTTAATATAGCTTAGGAGGAGGCCAGAAGTTCACCTCACCTATGAGAAGCTTATGCAAAAAAATTACTCCGCTGCACATTCTACGATGTTTTAAAGGCTTTAGATCAATTAACATTAACCTTGAGGAGTAAGGTGGCAAACGCCTCACCGGGTCCCAATTCAGCTGTCGGAGAGCAATTAATAAAAATTGCTTTTGGACTGACTCGATTAATTTTTGTTGATCAATGTATTGAGGGCTCCAAAGGAGTCTTTGTTGTATACGGGTTGTCAAACTCCTTGGCCCAACGTTTTATGAAGGCTAAAACACCCTTAGCTTTACCAATGATGACAGAAATGTGGTTTTTGAAACATAACTTGCTATCAAATAGGACACCAAGATCAGTTACTTGCGCAATACGTTCTAAAGTAGAGTTTCCAAGATGGTAAGAGTGTATGTGGGCTGTAGTCCGGTAAAAGGACATATATTTGCATTTAGTGTGATTAAGAAGCAACAAATTGTTGGAACACCATAATTGTAATTGATCAATGTCCGACTGTAGGCGAAGGTATGACATTTGGTCAGAGAATTATAGGCAAATTTTTACATCGGTCCGCATACATTAGAGTAGAGGCAAATGACACTACTTTGGAAGATCATTAATAAAAAGAACGAAAAGAAGTGGCCCCAGATGACTTCCTTGGGGGACACCAGAAAAAAGCATTACGACGGAGGAAAGTTGATTATTGAAAAGAACGCGTTGAGTTCTGTTTGAAAGATAGGCAGAAATTCAGTTAAGTAAATTAGGTGAAAACCAAGAAGAGTTTATGAAGGAGAAGGCAATGGCTTACTGAATCAAATGCCTTGCTGAAGTCAGTAAAAATAACGTCAGTTTGGCATTAATTTAGGAAACTACGGTGGATGAGAGTAGAAAATTCGAGAAGATTAGTAGTGGTCGACCGTTGTTTTACAAAGCCATGCTGTGCGGGAGTGATGATGGAGGCACACATATATTGAAGTTGACAAGTGACCAGCTGTTCAAAAAGCTTAGGTATGGCAGAAAGTTTGGCTATACCACGATAATTTTCGACATCGGACCTTGAGCCTTTTTTATGAATTGGAATAATAAAAGATTCATTCCAAATTCTCGGGAACTCTGAAGATAATAAAGATAAGATAGAAAAGTGATTGGCCAAGACAGAGCTTCGGCACAGTTTCTTAGAGCACAGCTAGGGAAGTTATCAGGGCCCGCGGAATAGGACGTTTCCAGCGACAGAAGTGCTTTAAGAACATCGCTAACTTCAAATCGATGAACAAAAATATTATTGATGCAGGGCAGATCATATGGGTAGGGAGTGGAAAAGTCATAGGATTGAGGAGAGTATGTTAACTGAAAAAAGTTTGCAAAAAGATTAGAAATGTTGATGATTCAGTTCGTTTGTGTAAATACATAGTTGAAGGATACGCATTTGATTTTCTTTTGGAGTTTACAAAGGAGTAAAAACTTTTCGGATCATTACGAATGTTATCTCTACATTGAGCGATGTAGCATTCATAACAAAGTTTAGAGACATTAAAGAACAGGACGCGGCTCGTGACATAATTGGAAAAATCCACTGCAGAATTGGATTTTAAGTATTTTTTATACAGCATCGATTTTTAATTTTTGAGGTAAGACAAGTGCCTATTGAACCATGGGGGCTTAGAAGAGTCACTTACCGATACCTCGGGAACGAAAAGATTTAATGAGGACTGCAATGTCAAATTAAAGGATGACACTGCAGTTTCTATGTCATTACATGATTTTAAGAAGGACCAATCGATAGCACTCAGATGCTGGTTTAAACCAACAAAATTGGCATTGCGGTAACATTTTACGCGTAAGGCCGCCTTAGTCTGAATTTCTTCAACGATCTTAACTTTTAACAACAGGTTTGGATGATAGGGGTCTTCACGCAGAGAAAAGGGAGGGCTTCTGAGGACATTAGTTAGAGTGTCGTTATTAACAAATATTAAGTCGAGAAGTCTATCTAAATGGTTCTTTACAAAGTTTATCTGGCCCAGAGACAAGTCCGTCAAGCCGTCGATAAAGTCATTCTGGCTTTCGGCAAAAAGGAGATTGGAGTCCAGTGAAGAGACCCAAGACGCGTTAGATATGTTAAAATCTCCCATTATAATCAGGCGGTCCTCATCGGCAATAGAAGAGGATACTAATTGAATGGCAGACAAGTGCATTAAATAGAGAGAAGTATCAGATCTAGGAGGAATGTAAGAGCAAGTTATATAAATATTAATATTATTGATATTATTTTAACTGCAACGAATTCAATGGAAAGAGGGTTTTTAAAAGGAAAAATCTCCGATGAAAGTGAGTTGTGAACTGCAATTAACACGCCACCTCCCAGGGAGATGCGGTCAGTTCTATAGATAAGCAAACTTATCAACGAATATTTCTTGATCGGAAACCGAAGAGTTTAGCCATGTTTCAGTTAAAGCAATGACGTCGGCGTCGATGGAAAGACTATTAACATACACCTTACATCAGTTTACCCAGTAGACTTCGCACATTTTGGTATAAAATTGACAGATTTGATTTGCTTAGTTTTTTGAGACAGCTGAATTTGACCCACGAGGCTGGTTTTTCAGAAGATACTCATGTACTAAAGTATTAACTGGCCAAAGTGTAGAATCAAGTGCCTTAGAGAAATACATTGCGGACGGAGAGGAAATCCTCAAGAAATAAAGAGGCGCGAACCCAATTCTCTTTGCTTATCAAAGACCACAAAACATTAAACAAAGAAAGTGCATTTGATCGTGCAATACTAGACACAGTGGGACAAACAAGGAGATTTCTTAAAGAAAATGACAACATTTTAATATTGAACTCAGACAAAGGTAACAAGACGGTAGCTATGAACAAAGATGACTACAACCAAAAAATGAAGGACATATTAAAGGATATGAACACATACAGGACATTAAGGAAAATCCCCACCTCTAGACTACAAACAAAAATTAACGAAATAGTGGACAAACTATTAAAAATGGAACTTATCTCAAGGATCGAAAGAAATAAGTTGACAGCCATCACAGCTTTACCACCACGAATATATGGACTACCCAAAATTCATAAAGAAGGAACCCCTCTACGACCAATCTGCTCCTCCATCGGATCACCATCCTATGCACTATGCAAATACATAATTGACATATTAAAAAACATAACAATAGACTCCAAATACAACATAAAAAATTCAGAAGAATTCAAAGAAAAATCAACAACACATATATTGGCGACGATGAAAGATTAATTTCATTTGACGTAATTTCATTATTTCCGAGTATTCCGACAGATCTAGCCCTGGATATAATAAAAACAAATGGACAATAATACAAAAACACAGTAAAATACCGCAAACAATATTTATGGACATAATAAAATTTGTATTCAAGAAAACAGATATTTCAAATTTGAAAACAATTTGTACACACAATTAAAAGGAATGCCTATGGGATCGCCAGCCTCACCGGTCATTGCAGATATTGTAATGGAAACTCTCCTGGACAACACGTTAGAAAAATTAAGACGACCTTCAAGATTACTGACAAAATACGTAGGTGACCTGTTCGCAATCATTCAAGAGGATGACATTAAAACTACACTGACCATGCTCAACTCTTTCACCAATAATATAAAATTTACAATGGAACTAGAAGAAAACGACCAATTACCATATTTGGACTCAGTGATAATTAGACGTGGAAATCAATTAAAATTAAAATGGTACAAGAAACCAATTGCGTCCGGACGAATCATCAATTTCAACTCCAAACACCCAAAACAAATGATAATAAATACAGCTAGAAGCTGTATACATAGAATGCTCAAAATTTCAGACACGGATTACCACGAAGAGACGACCCAGGAGATAAAATCAATGTTGACAGACAATGATTTCCCAAAACACATAATAAAAACATTATTATGGGAACACAAAACAACAAAACAAAATAGCGTTAAAAACAAAAAATATATGTCAATTACATACGTCCCGGCATTATCTGAACGTGTAGCGAAATCGGAATGCTACGACAAAGAAAACATAAGTATCGCACATAAACCGGACCACACATTAAAATCTATATACAACAGAACAAAATCAAAGGTAAATGAAATTGACAAAAAAGACGTAATATATAAAATACCGTGCAAAGGCAACAACAACGAAATATGCAACATGATATATATAGGAACAACAAAATCTAAATTAACAAGAAAGGAAGCAAACTTCGGCAAGCCGAAGTTTATATACCCTTGCAGCTATTGCAAGAATTAAATATTTTTGAAAACATTAAAATTATGATTTACTTGCGTATATGTCTAAAAACATTGAAGCAATGATGATTTGCAGCTCATTATTAGGTAGTTATTTTATATAATTTTATTATTTCTATTGGAGCTATACGATATAGTCGTCCTATTTTGATGAAATTTTAACCGTAATTCTGAAATATTTATCCATTACTATATGTCGAAGAACTTATAGAAAAATTTAAAAACACCAAAGTTATAATTTTTTTTTATTTACTTTTATGATTGTTCCTATGGGAGCTATATGCTATAGTCGTCCGATGAAATTTAAACCGTAATTCTGAAATATTTATCCATTACTATATCTCGAAGAACTAAAAAAAAATTTAAAAACACCAAAGTTATAATTTTTTTTTCATTTATTTTTATGATTGTTCCTATGGGAGCTATATGCTATAGTCGTCCGATTTTGATGAAATTTAAAACGTAATTCTGAAATATTTAACCATTACTATATCTCGAAGAACTAAACAAAAAATTAAAAAACAGAAAAGTTATAATTTTTTTTCATTTATTTTTCCGATTGTTCCTATGGGAGCTATATGCTATAGTCGTCCGATTTTGATAAAATTTAAATCATAATTCTGAAATATTAAACCATTACTAAATGTCGAAGAACTAAAAAAAAAATTAAAAAACAGCAAAGTTATCATTTTTTTTCATTTATTTTTCCGATTGTTCCTATAAGAGCTATATGCTATAGTCGCCCGATCCGGCTCGCTCCGACTTATATACTACCTGCAATAGAAAGACAACTTTTGGGAAAGTTTCATGCAGATAGCTTAAAAACTGAGAGACTAGTTTGCATATAAACGGACGGACAGACGGACAGACGGACGGACAGACGGACATGGCTAGATCGACTCTACTAGTGATGCTGATCAAGAATATATATACTTTATAGGGTCGGAAACGTCTCCTTCACTGCGTTGCAAACTTCTGACTGAAATTATAATACCCTCTGCAAGGGTATAATTAAAATGGTACAAGAAACCGATTGCGTCCGGACCAATCATCAATTTCAACTCCAAACACCCAAAACAAATGATAATAAATACAGCTAGAAGCTGTATACATAGAATGCTCAAAATTTCAGACACGGATTACCACGAAGAGATGACCCAGGAGATAAAATCAATGTTGACAGACAATGATTTCCCAAAACACATAATAAAAACATTATTATCGAAACACAAAACAACAAAACAAAACAGCGTTAAAAACAATAAAAACAAAAAATATATGTCAATTACATACGTCCCGGCATTATCCGAACGTGTAGCGAAATCGGAATGCTACGACAAAGAAAACATAAGTATCGCACATAAACCGGACCACACATTAAAATCTATATACAACAGATGAAATTGACAAAAAAGAAGTAATATATAAAATACCGTGCAAAGGCAACAACAACGAAATATGCAACATGATATATATAGGAACAAAAAAATCTAAACTAAAAACTAGACTAGCACAACATAAATCGGACTTCAAAGCTAGACATCATACGAACGCGCAAAAAACAGCACTCATGTCCCACTGTGCCAAGAGTAATCACCCACCGAACTTCGAAGAGGCGAGTATTTTATCACAAGAACAACACTATGCCAAACGATTCACCATAGAAATGCTACATATCATAAAAACAACTACAGACATACGGATGAACTACAAAACGGACACTGACAATTGCGCTCATTTATATAGACACTTGCTAGGGAAAGAAAAATTAGTTAACAACTCCACATCACCGGACCCAAACCTGTAAATTAAATGTATGTCAAATGTAAATTGTTTTCTGTTTGTTAAAAATATTAAAATCGTTGTAATTATTTTATAGTTGTCCTGAAGACGGTTGCCGAAGAGCAACCGAAATATATTGACAAATTACCAAAATTGAAATATTTTGTGTTTTTTTAAACATCCTGACCTCGAGCCGGCTAACAATTAATATATAAAAATAAATCTGTATAAATAATTTATTATTTAAAAGAAATAATTTTGTGTTTTTATTCCATCTTATTATTTCAGCAGATTTTGTTTATCGATCCATGAAGCGTGGCTTTCACCAAAACCAAACCACTTAACTTTGAGTTGATTCTTTCGTTTCTTTAAAATTTTCTCTACTAAAAATGCATTAGGGTCTTTTACTCGTTGAAGTTCCGGTTCATAAGATGATCCATTAATAGGTTCACTCTTATAGTCCTCCAAGTCATATATTACAGGATAAGTTGTCTTAACCTTTATTATTTTGAATACCTCAGCCGTAAAATTGGGTTCGTACCCTTTCATAAATACACCCTTATATTTACTTTTTCGAACTTAATCCCCCACTGAAAATTTGTGTTGTGAAAATATCTTGGGCATATTATAAACTGATTTAAATATGAATTCTTCATTTTTAGGGCATACATCTACAGGATTCATTTTTATGGTTCTGTGGTATGAATTATTATATTCATACACAAGATCTTTGATTTTGTGTATCCATATATATTTTCCCTGCATACTAAACATTTTCCACATTTTATTTTTTAATGTTCTATTAAATCGTTCACATATAGAAGCCTTTAAATGTGTGTAGGTATGATAATGATTTATTTGTTTTTCTTTCATCAAATTTCCAAATGTAGAATTAAAAAATTCTTTTCCTTGATCTGATTGAATTTTTTTTGGCGTAGTTTTAGCTGTTTTAAATATAGTTTTCATTTCTTTCACTACATCCTGTGCAGACTTTGACTTAACTGCGATGGCATAAGCGTATTTTTAGAAAGTATCAATAACAGTAAGTATTTTCTTTACTAAAAGGAATCATTTCAACTAAATCAATTTGCCAGGTATCATTTATCACTTTTTGTACAAATTTTCGATTGTTTGAATTTTTTTGGCGTAGTTTTAGCTGTTTTAAATATATAGTTTTCATTTCTTCCACTACATCCTGTGCAGACTTTGACTTAACTGCGATGGCATAAGCGTATTTTTAGAACGTATCAATAACAGTAAGTATTTTCTTTACTAAAAGGAATCATTTCAACTAAATCAATTTGCCAGGAATCATTTATCCCTTTTTGAACAAATTTACGACGGGTAAATTTTTTTCGAACTTGTTTATGAATTTCATTAACAACTTGCTGTTTACTCATTTCTTTATTTTTTATTAGGTGATGATGAACGTTTAGATATTAGTGATTGCTTATATACAAGTACATCGTTTTTTATTTCTTTACGCATCTTTTTTGAAATTTTAAAACACAATCGTTTTAAATCTATTTTAACATTTTTATCGTAAGATCGTTCTAAATCAGATAATTGAACATCATACTTTTGTAATGAAACACACTGTGGAATAATGTGATTATAATAAAGATATATAACTTGTTGACTTAATATTGAACTCCAACATAAGAATGTAGTAAAAAATATACCTAATCTCAGTGAGGATCTCCAGGACTCACTATCAAATTCAATTTTGTTACCGTACTTATTACTGCTTATCAGATTCCCGAAATCTAAAGTTACATTTAATAGTAGACATGATTGGGTGATCAATAATTGTATCGGGCATTAAGAAATCGTATTGATCAAGTTTTAGTTAAATATACTCCTTGTATGTAAGAAGTTGCATCCATTGATCTTTTTCAAATCCATTGGTACGAATTTTCGTGATGTTGACAGCCCGCATTTCAACTTTAAATTTTGAACTACATAGTACTCGAACCCGAAAATGACTTCATGATCCTGTAATCTTTCTGGGTTTTTTATTGCTTTTAACTAGACACATGTCCATAGTGGTTGAGCTCTATTTTAAAACTGTCAGTTTGAATCAATCCGACCGCTATATAAAGGGAAGTGTTCAGACAGGTCTGCACTCAGTTGATTAAAAAATCTCATCCCACCATGAACACCGTAGATCGAAGTTCAAGCGTAATAGTTGATTTCCAATATTTACTTGGAAACAACAAACTAATTTTTGTAAAGGAACTTGCATTCATGCAAGCCGGAACAGTGATTCCTAATTTTTTCATTTCCAACCACCATTTAATATAAAGGAATTGGAAAATGAAACAATTAAACAGCAACACTTAAATCGACAGAATATTAATGGATTGGATTGGTCAGCTGGAGATGTACCATATACCTGTTTAGAAGAAATACTCACTCCACTAAATAAGTATAGTTCAATTATGGTCCGTGGTGAAATTAAAAAAAAAATTTTTATCTAAGTATTTATCAACTACAATTGTTGATATTGATATTGGAACAAGCTTATTTCAACTACCGAATTTTTTCACCAATTGTAAAATTCACAAGAAAAAGTTACCACTTCGATGTTCATTAAATAATCTGTTTAAGCTCTTTGTAATCTTAGAACATTCAAACTATGAAGTATATTGTAATGCTAACACATATGTTTAACCATCAGTAAAAAAATTATCACTGAACTAGAGGTTGTCTTTATCAATGGATTCCTTCAAGGGCCTGTTTGAGAATGACCCCCGCAAAAAGATTTATACTCAACTCATTAATTGTAGTAATTGTGGATCTGATTCTCATTTCGAAAAGAACTGCGCTAAAAAACGTGATCAGGAAAATCTAAATAAACACATATTGTAATTCAAGGATAATTTTTAAAAGTGTTCACTCAATTTATACATCCCTTCACAATGTTAATTTGTGGACCTTCAGGATCTGGAAAAACAACCTTTCTCGAAAATCTAATAAACAAAAAGAATGATTTGCTAAATGTTTCAGTGGATCGAATTATTTTGTGTTGCTTGATGATGGGGGCATTTAATAAAAGTGTATGTGAACTGTTTACGAAAGGATCACATAATATAAATTTATCAGTAGTAGTCGTAACTCAAAATATATTTCATAAATCATCGCATACAAGAGATATTTCACTAAACACAAAATACATAGTTGTTTTTAAAAATCCTCGTGATAAACTTTAATTTCAATGTTTAGCCAGACAAATTTATCCAGAAAAACCGTCAGAACTTTTCAGAATAAATAAAGAAGTAACGGAGCAACCTCATGGATATTTACTAATTGATCTAACCCAAGGAATCAACGATCTCTTAAGATTTAGAACTGACATTAATTTTGACATTAATTTAGAATTTACAGTGTGTTATTCAGATGAAAATGGTTTACAAAAAAATTATAAGTAATAGTGATAGTGAGTTGGTAAAACATTAGTAGAGATCGTAGTAAACACATTACACGGATATCATAAGCTTACGAAAAACCATTTAAGTGCACTCAAAAAGTATAAAAAAGTATAACGATATTTATCCTGTCCAAAGCGTTCTTTAAATTCCAAGAGAAAAGGACTAATTCAAAAAGGGTGTTTCTTACCAATTTTGAAAAAATAAACATAATTTAAACAAAGTAATTTTAATGAACCCCATCACTTATCAGAAATTGGTTAGCGAAAATAGAGGTAATGAATTAATAAGTTTAAAATTTTTACCAATATTAAACGATCAGCGAATAAGTGATTTCGATAAATGGATAAAAATTCGCCAAGAATTGCCTTATTACCAAAATAAAAAACGAAATAAATCATGGCATGGACAAAATGATCAAAAAACACCTCTTACATTAACTAAAACTAATGAATCACAAACAATTGATTGGATTGATGAAAAACCTAGTTCTTCGGGGACTAAATTTAAATTTGATGAATCACTTCCAAAAAAGGTTGAACTTCCTGACTTACCATCTGAAAGCGAAGATGAGGATTTTAAGTCAAATTAAAAAAAATTTATTGGATAACAAAGATACTAAAAAATTATTAAGAAGATGGCAGTGACAAAAGTGAATCTTAATGATAAACAACGCAATTTAAGAGTAAATTAAAAAAATATATAACGTGAAAAATTAAGTAGATCGGTTAGAAATAAATACTTCTAAAGATATAGAAAACCCCGAAACAGAATTTATAAGTTTATTAAATGCTGAAACATTTAGATATACTAATGTACCCATTAAATCAAAAACACCTGAAATTGGATTAATGTTTATTTACACCGATATAATCAAACCGAGAATTGTTGGGAGTAAAAGACCCCGTTGTCTTCGTGTTTTACATTACAATGGAAAAGGAAAAAATATTCAATTCAAAAATATTGAATATTACCCGTTAATTTTAATTAGAGATTCAAATGGATATAAGGTACCGTTAGAAACATAGGTAGTCCCAATATTAACTACTCTTCACTTTAGAAGAAGGAAAAGATTTATACTATAAATAATACTTCCTCGATTATAAATAACTCAGAATAAAAATAGTTACCATGGTGAAATCTTAGCATCAATATTATTTAAATCAGTCTAATGGAGGTTTAAGCAATATAGGAAGTCTTTATATATCACCTCGAATAGTTCAACAAGGGCGAGGAATCGGCAACTTTTTAGTGGTCTTTTTATCTACATAAAACCACTTTTTCTTTCGGGTTTAAATGGTGTAAAAGATCAAGCCACTGAAACTGGAAAAGCTGTAATTAATGATTTCGGGAGAAAACCATTACGAAATATTATTCAAGAACAAAGTAAAATTGCTTTACAAAATCTGTCAAATAAAGCAATTGATAAAATGACTCGCTTCCAAAATGGTAACGGAAAACGAAATAAAAAGCGTAGTGCAAGGAAAAAAAGACTTCATTCAACGTCCAAAACACATCGTAAACGTACCAAAGAAAATTAAATATAATCGATATATTCTCTAAGACACAATGAGTAACCATATTGAATGTATGAATAGTGAATTGGATTTGTTTGCTCCGCACCCTACACAAAGCTCTAATCTAAAAACTGAAGAAGTATCATACAATCTAATTGCATCATTAGATAGTGCTTCTTCAATCGAATTTGTTTGTTTGGGTAACGGTGAAACATATAGAGATTTATCAAGTGTTTATATACGTCTTGTAGTACAATTAAGAAAAAATGACAACAGTGCCATCGAAGGAAATACCGTGGGTGTAGTAAACAATATTCTACATTTCATATTTCGAAGTTCTTCAGTTTATTTAAATAACATATTGGTATCACAGAGTGATAATAACTATTATTATAGAGCATATTTGCAGACAGTTTTAAATTACGGTAGTGATGCCTCTGAAAGTCACTTATCAGCTCAAGGTTATTATCCAAATTTTGGAGGAATAACTGCGGGTCAATATGTTTATCCCACAACAAATGATACCCTAAAAAATATATTCAAAAATAGTAATAAGGTTGAACTATTTAAAAGAGTTCACGGAGATATTTTTAATCAGCCTAAACTGCTCATAAACAATGTTGATTTAAGGATTAATTTCAATATTGAGAAAACTGCATTTTATTTAATAGAAAATGAATCGGAATCAAATCTAAAGATATTAGAAGCTCAACTTTTCATGAATCATATAACTATTAACCCCAGCATACTTTTAGCTCATCATCATGTATTACAAACCAAAAATGCTATATACCCATTTAACAAAGTCAAAGTAAAGTCTTTTACAATATACCCAGGAAACAATACTTTATCAATAGATAAAGCAGTTATCGGTCAGCTACCAAATTCTTTAGCATTTTGTATGGTAAAAAACCGTTTATACTCAGGAAATCGTAGTTTGAATCCATTCGATTTCGAACATTTTAAAATTCAACGATTTAATCTTTTGGTAAATGGAGTTCAAGTTCCTTCTCAAGCCTTAGAGTTTGATTACTCGAACGCTGAAAACGCACAAAGTGCAAGAGGTTATAATATGCTATTTAGAGCAACTGGAATAAAACATTACGATCGAGGACTGCAAATTACAAAGGAAATGTTTGATAAAAATAGTTTTATATTAGCCTTTGACTTAACTGCTGATCATTCAAACTCAACGGTTTGCTCGAATTTGATATATCAAGGAACTATTAGGATTGAAGGTCGATTTTCAGTACCACTTGCTAAAGCAGTGACTTGTTTAGTTTATTGTGAATACGATTCAATGATAGATATTGATAGGAATCAAAATATCCGAGATCTTCTTTAAATATGAATACATTACAAATACATAATTTACTGTCTAAGAATGCATATACAAAATCTATATTTTAAAAGGAGTTTTCCCATCGGATCAACTACCAACAACTGTTTTAAAGTTTCCAGCACTAATTATTTCAAGCACTGATACTTCAACGCAACCAGGAACTCATTGGATTGCATTCCATTTCAAAAGTAATAGATCGGCAGAATTTTTTGATGCATATGGCCAATATCCTTAAAAAAAAGAGTTCATAACCTTTTTAAGAACAAATTCGGTTAAATATTTGTTTAATAAACAGCAACTTCAAGGCTATTTTTCAAACAGTCTCTATACAGTCTCTGATTCAACTTATAATATTTTAACATAATATTAAGGGCTTCGTCTTGTAATATAGGGAGTCTATGACATTGGCATGTGTCTGGTCCAACCCTTGCATCATCATCACTTTAGGGACAAAGCTTGTAGTGAAATCCAAATTTTGAGTGAATTAACTCTTTTTCTGCCAAATCCTCCAGTTTAAGGCGTAAACACTCCAGTCTAGCAACGTGCTCCTCGAAAATCATATCCTCGAACTGAATCAAAAACAACTGAATTTGTTTAGCCAGCATTTTTGTTTTGTTGGGTTCTAATATGATTTCACTCCTTTGGCTTGAAACCCAGACTGATTTTTAAAAAAGAAACTTGGAGGTTTATATGAGGAAGTTCTCACTATGTACTTTATTTACTTAAAGATAAAAATTCAATCTTTGCAGGACTGTATTTGTTCATATCTTTCCCCTTATATGCAAGATGAGAAATACCATTCTCTTTTAATTTCTTAAAGGGTGTCTTAGTGGAAAACTTGTTTACATAATTTTTGGGTAGAAAAACCCATATATGCTCGTTGTCCTTGTCTGTTAAATAAAGAGCTATTTTATTTCCATATGGTGTTTTCTTTAGTTTACATCCAATGATTTTATATTCAAATCCAATACATAGATTTTCAATTTTTGAATAACCAATCAGAGGTCTTAACTCAATTAGGGTGGATATGAAGTCCTGAAGAATCAAGTTAATTATCATATGATATTATATAAACATTTAAAAAAACATACCATTTTGAAGTGCGATTGTAGGTTTTGATTATTTTCTGGTAAATTCCGGGTGTGTACTAATTTATTTACAGAATAATACATAGCCTTTTATACTCTCGAAGACCTTATTTACAACGAACATAGTATATAAATATATACTATATACAAATATATATTATGTACAACAGTATATAAATATATACAATATAAAAATATATATTATGGACAAAAGTATATAAACACATATATTCAAAATTTCAATTCATAATCATATTTAAAGATCATGTTCTTCTGGTATTCCTCAGTTCATTATAGAATCGGAATGGAAGCGTTTATTTGTGAGTTGTGTGTTTATCCGAAAACCTTTTCTACTTGTAATGGTTTAAACCTTCATACCTTGAAAATACACAACTTCAGCTATCCAAAATCGAAATCGTGTTATTATCAATGTGGTTTCTGTCCTGAAATAAAAAAATTCTGGCTGCGACAGAATTTTATATGCATACACTACTGAAGCATAACTTTCATCTTAAAGAAAACATCAAATCATTCTACTGAAACCGAGCATAACTACATTAAAACATCAAAGCAATGTTAAATTCGAAGTATTCCCAGAATTCTTTGCGGTTTTAATTTTCAAGTAAGTATATTGTTGATATAAACAAACTAAATAGGAGTTCCAATACTGTTAATAAAATAACATGAACCAAACACTGGATTAATTAAAACAATAAGTGATGTGAATCTGTGCCAAAAAAATATTAAATTTATAAACACTTATTAACAATCTTATATACAGTGTTCGGTCAAAACAAATGTAAACAAATTGTTCCTAAAACTGTGTGTGGCTCTTAATCAAACAAATAAAAAAAGTATTTTTTTGAGCGTACACTGCAAAAAGACTTGAGTTTTAACTTAATTAATGCGTTTTAAATATTATTTTCGTTTCATTCCAGAAAAACTATTTCAAAACAAAAGATAATTTATATATATATATATATCATAAATGTGTGCTCTCTTTTTTCTCTCTTCCTTTAACTTCTACGTAGGGGGGACTTACATCTACATACAAGTTGTGTTTTTTAGGGTGGACCTAAGAACACAAATTAAGTGGACAAAAATGTAAGAAAAATAAACATAAATTTAAATAATTAGACATTACATAATTAAAAAATTTAATAATTTATTTGAAAAAAGATATTTTACAAAATAAACAAAACTAATATAATTTAAAATGAGGGGAATGTCGCGGTCGAATATTCACCGTTTAACGAAAAAACAAAAGGAAGAAATATGTAATTTTTTAAAAATAGCTCGTCATCATTTCCAATGACCGTGGTAAAAGTTGCAATAAAGTCCGGCCATTCTGAGTACGATCCTTGAAAACGAGCAATCTCTAGATTTGGCAATCGAGGTTTCTTAAATCTGAAAGAAAGATCCGCATTGTTTATAATACCAAAGGATGTAGAATTGGCAGCTGTGGAACCCGGCAAATGCAGTTTGCGCAGAGCTGCTAGGGCCGATTAAGTTTCGCCTTTAAATCCATTAAGATTGCAGAAAATTCAAACCGCGTATCTTTACTAATCTCCGAAAAGTCCAGTTTTTCCAGCGAAGTCTGTGCAGAATCTAATTCCAAGTTCATAGAGTTCACCCATTCCAGCCGCGCGAGGACATCAGATTCATCAAACTGCTCAGTAACTCCAGCAGTTAAGTAATCTTTCATTGCGTTTAACTGCCGCAAAACGGAACGCACTTTGGCTCGGTAAAACTCGATGTCACTGGGAGTATCATTTTGAGGCTGAATCGCGTCTCCTGGGTTAACCATTTTTTAATTGTCTGACCGGATTCAGAAGGCAGGTAACACCCTATGCCTATTGCCGCGCAAATGTTAATGCACCGAGCGTTGCCAACAACATAACGGAAACTTTGACTTTGTTTTTGTTCTTTTTACCGAAATTTTTGTCTAGCAACAGCGCATTGACTTGGCAAAGTAATGTATGTGACCATACACATACACGGCAATTTACACATATATGTATGCAATATACGCGTTTAACAACAATTAATTGCGTTTCCTTTTATGTTTAATGTTTGCAGCACAACACAGTTTTGCTTCTTTCACAGCGCGAAAATGTTCAAAAAAAAAAAACGGCCAGCCGGCAGCGCGCACATAAAGTGTTCGTGTGTTTCTGACTGAGATGCAGCAAACGACAGCGAAAATAAGTTATTGCTTAAATAATATTAAACAATATCACGTCGGGCTCACCAAAATGTTTATAGGGAAAACAACCAAATGAAACCCTTTAGTTTAGAAATATAATATACATGTTTTCACTGTAGCTCAGCTGAATAGATAACGCGACAAATGTAGCGAGATATGAAAAACAAAGAACAAAGCTGTATAACAGCCCTGCGTGTGCAGCGCACACCTATGAGCATTTGACTGGGTGCTGGCGGTCTGCTCTAAACAACTATCTTGCCACCTCCTAAGACAGTCTCTGCTTTACGCCAATTTATTGGATTAGCGTCTTAATTCAGCCAATTGATGCAAGGACTTTCCTGTTTTATGAAACCGTTATATATTTTGACATCTGAGAAGAATGATTTTGTTTGGAGATCGGAACATGAAGAAATTAGACTAAAAGTTATTTCTGTCCTTACACAAAAGCCAGATTTAGTAATTTTTGATCCGAACCATCCGATTGAGTGGCATACTGATGTATCGGGGATACGGTGCCATCTTGTTACACAAAATCAACAACAAGTCTCATGTCATTGAATATTTTAGTAAGGCTGCTTCTCCGGCTGAATCACGGTATAATTCTTATGAACCAGAAACTCTTGCTGTTGTTTTGTCTATAAAACATTTTCGCCATTATCTATTGGGTAGAAACTTTGTTGTCTTCACTGATTGTAACTCACTTAAAGCATCAAGAACAAATAAGGATCTATGTCCCAGGTTGCAAAGATGGTGGGCGTATTTACAGTAATTTATATTTGACATACAGTATAAAGAAGGCAAAAGAAAGTCTCATGTTGACTTCTTTTCAAGAAATCCGCCTTCAGCAGAATTGACTTTCAAAACTCTAGAAAAACGAGTAAATTTGGCGGTAATATCTGATCGCCTGGCTTTTGGCCGAACAGCGTCAAGATTCTGAAATAGTTAATATTGTAAATAAATTGAAAGAAATTTCTCTTGCTGAGGCCATTGCTAAAACTTACGAATTGAGAGCAGGAATACTATATCGAAAAATACAACGAAATGGTAGAACTCGAATCTTGTCAATTGTTCCTCGACCATTTAGATGGTCCGTAATAAATCAAATTCATGAGTCCACCATATATTCGGAAAGGGAGAAGACTTTAGATAAGACCTGTGACTATTACTGGTTCGATAATATGTCCAAGTATATTCGGAAGTTTGTTGATAACTGCATTACATGTAAAATGTCAAAGTCTTCTTCGGGTAAAGTTCAAGTAAGTCTTCATCCAATACCAAAAGTAAGTACACCTTGGCACACCATTCACATCGACATAACTGGGAAGTTGAGTGGCAAGGAATATATCATTGTTCAGGTGGACGCTTTCACTAAATTTGTTTATTTAACCCACACCCTTAAAATTGATGCTGAAAATTGCATAAATACTGTCACGTCGGCTATTTCTCTGTTTGGAGTACCAAATCGCATAATAGCGGATCAGGGCATACACCCACACAAGAAATGCATACCCAGTCGGAAAAAACACGCTTCCAGGATGTGTTCTTTTACGCTTCCCTTGCATGCGAAAAACGCATTACAGATCCCTGAAAGCTCCCTTTCCTTTTTGTTCGAGACGAGACAAAAAGCAAGCCTTCTTTTAGAAGCGATCTAAGAGCGAGTCTTAATGCGTTCCATTGGAAGGTAGTTTCAACTTCGGAAACGCTCGGCTTTCCCCTTCTATTTGTACTTTACGAAGGAAGCACTCCACAGCGCACTGTTTGAATGAACTTAGAAACGTTCCTCGGGAACCTTCCTGGATAGCTTTCAAAGCAAGCATTGCGTAACACATCTAAAGAATGAATATTGATCCCTTCCACAAGAACACATTTAGTATGAATACAAAACATGCCTTCTAATAGTCTTACCCAAGAATGCATATATTATCGTTCACAAAAAAGCTTTGGGAACCGTTTCTTTTTTCAATTCCAATTTTTATTTATTTAATTTTTTTTATTAGCGTTTTATTGAACATTTATTGTAATTAATTATAATTACTATAATTACTCCGGGTCGTTTTTTCTTCTTTCATCCTTTCTGCTATACTTGAAGCCTTGAATGTTTTGTTCTTAGCCCTAGTGAAGGCCAGTCAAAGGTATTTTATGTGGTCGGTGAAGCGGTAGCCGTCCCTCCTTTGTGACTCTAAAAATATAATAATGAGAAAATATAATTTAAAATATAATAATGAGAAGGAAATATGTAATTTTTTAAAAATATGATTGTTAGTTTGTAAAACACTTACCGAATAATGTTTCATTTAAATGAATGTTGGACGCAAAACCTTCCCTGTCCCTAGTACCGCCATAATTAAGCTCCATTATCAAACTTGGACCTAATATCCTACTGAAGATCTAGATTTTCGGAATTTAAAAATTTTTAAAAGTGCATCAAGTTGATCTTTAGTAACATTATTATTATGGTACCATTCTAAATATTTTTCAAGGAGATTCATAGGTATCATATTCAAAGGAATAGTTTGATGCACTTTAACCCGATTCGGGTTCAAATAAATTTGGGCATTCAGAATTATTTTCTGTATCAAAAGTAAGAGCTCTAGCAGCCGATTTATGAAGCTTTTCCTTTTGTTTTTTCGTTAAACAGTGAATATTCGACCGCGACATTCCCCTCATTTTAAATTATATTAGTTTTGTTTATTTTGTAAAATATCTTTTTTCAATTAAATTATTAAAATTTTTTAATTATGTAATGTCTAATTATTTAAATTTATGTTTATTTTTCTTACATTTTTATTTTCTTAAAATATATAAAAAACTGATTCAAATTAATCATTTTCTAATACAAAATAAAATATATTAAATATTATTATTAATAAAATTAAATATTCATATTTTTACAGAATTAATTTTAGGAAAATTTTAACAAGTCATATACCACCAACATAACAAAGCGATTAGATATTGATTTTAAAGATAAAAAGTGAATATATTTACGCCGCTGCTGTTCATTAAGAAAAATAGCTTAAATTGGTTTCCCATTTTTTTGTCCATTCCGAAACAAGACTTCTTTTTGCGTTCTTTCGTAAGCGTGGTTTTCGGTGAAAAACACGATCTCAAAAATATCGGTGATCGGCAGCGTTCGGGTTTCAGCTTTTTGTTTACATTGCAAATGAAGGCTTTTTTAAGCATTATAGTAGAAGGGACGATTTCAAAAAAAACTCTTTAGAATGCATAAACAATGCTTCTTTATAGCTTCTTACATTCTATTTCACTTGCAAAGCATGCATGAAAGAAGTTATTTTTATTGAATGCGTTCTCTAACTTCCAACTGGGAGTACATGGTTCTGAAACAATTGTGATGGCGACTGAATAGTTGTGTGTATGTAGATGCGTTCTGTTTACTTGGCTGGTTTCAACCCAAATATCCTATAGAGTATATGGCGGTGGAGATCTTGTCGAGATCTCATACTATTAATTAAATGGGTTTACAATCAGTTGTTGCACGAATTAATACAACTACAGCTTTAAGTAGCTACAACTAATGCATTCGGCCTGCAATTTTATTGGGGTTGAAAAGGGATTCAGTCATGTCATGGGTTTAACCGAAATGTTCAGTGTGTATGGTTCTGTATCCCAAGATTTCGGTCACCAAAAGCACATGTACTTTTCCCTATACCTAAAAAATAGCCTTTGACAGATAGGATAACGGAATTTCTAATTTTAACTAGAAACTATCCTGACGGCTGAGAGGCAGAGAAAGAGAGAAAGTCTCTCTAAGAAACATTTGACTAGCCCAACTAGGTACTAAATTATTTTGATAACATGTATATGTATGTCACTATGTACAAGGTTAGGCAGCGTAAACCAGCTGGCAAAATGCTCACTCACCAACCTACGGAGCCGTTTGCGCTCGTCGGTGCCGACTTCGTTGGACCCCTTCCCCGGACCCGATGCGAAAACACCATGCTGCTGGTTTTCATCGATATATTCTCCAAGTGGGTAGAGCTCATCCCATTGAAGAAAGCCACTGCCGCCCAACTGGAGTTCGGATTCCGGAAAGGATCCTCGCTCGCTTTGGAGCCCCCAGGAGGTTGATTTGCGACAACGGCACGCAGTTCACCAGCCGAAGCTTTCGGACGTTCTGCCGGAACAACGGTATTCAACTGGAATACACCGCTCCGTACTCTCCCCAGCAAAATCCGGCGGAGCGCGCCAACCGTACTATTAAGACAACGATATCACAAAATGTGAATCAGGATCATCGGACATGGGACCAACTACTACCAACCATAAACACCAGCATCTAAGATAGCACGGGGTTTAGTCCGGCTTATCTAGTACAAGGTCGGGAGCCTAGGTTGCCAGGTGCCCTCTTCGATGCGGTCGGACCCGACTTACATGCCTCGCCATTGGACCCAACGGAACGAGCCAAAGGGTTTAAGGAAGCGTTCCGCACCGCCCTGGAGACCAATCAGATAGCTTCTCAGGAACAAAGTCCACACTACAACCTGAGGCGACGTGAGTGGCGACCCCAAATAGGTTCACAGGTGCTAGTCCGTCTTCACCATCTGTCCAAGGCCAGCGAGGGCTTTAACGCAAAACTTGCACCGAAGTACGCGGGACCATTTAAGGTGGTGAAATTCCTATCATCAAATGTTGTGCGACTACAGCAGGTAGACGGCCGGAATAGGCGTACAGCTGGCATAGGCGATCTGAAGGAATACCATCCGCGCGAAGAACAAAACCACGACTCTACAGAAGACCCCAGGAGGAGCGATTCTCAACCCACACTGGATGACGTACTCGATACAACTCTGCCAGGGTAGACGTAAGCGACGAAGCTAGTAACAAGTTACCTTTAAGCGGGAAAATTGTATCGAATAGGCTAGTTAAAGATAGTTTGACCTTCGCACTCAGGCTAGGCAAGTTAGGTAACGTAGTACTAGGCTAACTATTTGGACACCCCGGACCGCCGTCTGCCCTCCCGCTCTCGTCGCATCCAACCAGGCTCAGGTTCACCGGCGCATGCGACATCTTCGCCAAATCGACGGCGCTAAATTTCGTATCAACGTGACCGCTCGGGGAGAAGTAATCGTGGCCCACTTCTTTAACCATCCCGAAGTAAAGAGGGGAGGGGTTTGAGGACGCTCAAGGAGCCTCACATTTTCCCCACTCAAAAAAACCCAGTATCTCGTTACATGTTAAGTTTCCAAATATAGATTTTAAGCTTAAAACCTAAGTTATGCTAGTTTCAAATATAAGCGCGCGAGATTGCCAGTGCTGATCAGCAAGATCGGTCAGCTGGCCAGTCGGGTCGAAAGTCGATCGTATCGATAAGTTATCGCAATCACCCGTGAACATGCGAGCGTGCTGTTAAGTAATGCGTGCTGTTAAAGGCAAGCTTAGCGCGGATGTCGCGAGCGTGCTGTTAAGTGCGATAAGTTATCGCAACCACCCGTGAACATGCGAGCGTGCTGTTAAGCAAAGCGCGCTGTTAAAGACAAGCTTAGCGCGGATGGCGCGAACGTGCTGTTAAAGGCAAGCTTAGTGCTGATAACGCGAGCGCGCTGTAAAGCGCAAAAACAAGCGTGTCGACGTGGCACAGCGATCCGCTGAGATCGATCTCTTTCTTTTGCGGCAGCCGAACAGGACGGACCACCAGGAAAACTCAGCGGAAGGAACCAGCGGACGGCGACATTAGATCAAGCTCAGGAGTAAGATAAGCAACAGAGATCAGAGGCAGACAGTACCGAGTGCGAAGGTCAGGGAGAATACAAGAATAAATAAAAGGAAGATAAACTTGTGAAACTAAAAAAACCCCCAAGTGCTGGTAGTAAAATTTAGTGAACTTCCCGGAGTGCTTTTTCGGGTTGGCCAGGTTGCCGCATTGCATTTCCGAGGTCTGTTTTTCTCTACGCAACGCGGACACCAAAGCTACCCACGTGCTGCTCCTGGTCGGGCAAGTTCACGTGTTGCGTCTGCGAGGTCGGTTTTCTCTACGCAATACGGGGAAAAGCGCGGTAAACTACCGCCGGTCTTTTCTACTCACGTCCAGGTTAGGGACAGGCTAGTAAAATTTTTCGAGCCAGTGAGGCTTCTGAGTTGCGTCTCCGAGGTTTGTTTTCTCTATACAACGCGGAAACCAAAGCCAAGTTAAATCTACGCCGGTCCCGTTTTCGTGTGGCGTTTCCGAGGTCTGTTTTCTCTACGCAACACGGACGACGAATCCCGGCGGCAACTCCCAGTCCCGTTTTCGTCTCCTGTGATTCTACAAATTTAACTGTAGAGGACTCTGCCCGGACTGAAGCCTATCCCAGCCTATGAAAAATTCCTTACAATATCTAAACTGTAATTCAAATATTTCTATATCTCGAAAAACTAAGTAAAAAAATTGTAGAAATGCAAACTAAAAATATATTTTTCCGATTGCTCCTTTGAAAGCTATATGCTGAAGTCGTCTGGTCCGGCTCGTTTCGACTTATGTTCTTTTGGAAATGTTTCATGCAGATAGCTAATTCTTCCTTTTCTACGCATACTAGTTTTAAAATTTTCAGATATTAACAGTAAAAAGGTTTTATTTTGAATAATTGGTTTAGTATCACTATCACACTCTTAAAAATTACCTCTTATATTGCCTCTTTTCTTTCAGCATACTGGCCATGGGGTGGGACAGACAAGTTACTGAATTTAACGATGTAGTGGGACGAGAGTATGGTGACCCGAAAAAGTGGCCAAAGTTTCACACAGATGACATTACATGTGCAGACGTTAAGCTGGGCGAAGGGGTCGTTACTGCCACCTACTCTGGAGAAATTATTTTTTGGAAGCTAGAGACCGGACAGCCGTATCGGAGGTACAGCGTCATGGACCCAACTCGCTTTATCGAGTTGAAGCTAACAGCCGCGGAAGAAAAATTTATGAGGCGAAGTAAGCGGATGGGATCGACTCATACCGATCATCACGATTTTCAAACGGGACGTGCCACACGTTCTACTGACTTAAACAGACCAGAGGATAATCGAGACTACGGCGAAAATATTCCCATATCTGTTCAAGCTGTGTTATTCCTACAAACACGACCTCAAACCTTAAAACACGGTAAGGAATACAAAACTTTAATTATTTCAAAACGCATATATATTGTTCGACACAGGAAGTGTTTTTATTTCCCTTGATACTGGTTATATTCAAATGTATTCTCACCATCAACGAGGCGGGTACATCATGAAGTTTCTAGCTGTCCATAAGACGGGTGACTGTGTGCTTACCATGTGTACCGATCGAAAAAATCGCTTTCTCTACACTGGAACAGCATTTGGATATATAAAAATATGGCATATTGTAAACTTTTGGTAAGATTTTTGAGAAAGAACATCTAGATTTAGCATTTTAAAATTTAAGTTCTTGTTTAAATTATTATTATCGGCAAACAAATTTGAGGCATATTACCAGCAGTGGTAACACTGGTTTGTTGTTCGTATTAAGGAAGAAAATGCTGCTGATAAGGGTGAAACCATATACCCTTCCATTGATTACGAACAAATTGATAAAAATGTGGTCTGATTACACAAATGTTGTCTATTTTGTTGATTCATTGTGATAAACACAAGTAAGAGGTTGACAAAAGCATCAGCTCTGAGACTGATAACAGTTTTATATTTCTCTCACACACAAAACGCTTTTTTCAGATAAAGACTGAGTTTCGCCCAGCCAAGGCATTCGTCTTTGGGATGAGTTCTTTGCAAACCTCATCCTCCAAAGAGCCAATTTATCGTGCCAAAGAAAAATATAATAGCAATCTTTTGCAGTAGTAGATAACCCTAAAAATGTTGCTTATAGTAAGTTTTAAAATCCAATAAAATATTCGTATAAACCGAAATTACAAAAAAAAATTGTTTCCATTGAAGAAATATTATTAAAAGGCCCTTTAAGATAGGAGTAATTTTGAAAAACAAGATATTTCGACTTTGAAGGCAAGTTCCAAAGACATGGTCAATGGTTCGTGCCGCAGACATTTTTTTTATGTTGCGGAGATGTAATGGGAGTGTTTTCCAGAAAATAATAATTTGGTGATTCCAGTTGTTTGGGCTGATTAATTAAAAACGGCAACAAACATCGAATTTTCGTGTTCTTAGCTATACCGCGGAATCCTTATCAGATGGAATATAGGTTTGTATTTGAATTTTACTCAGGGGCACCCAACTGTTATGGAAAAGTACAATTTGTTCGTGTAATTTTTTAACTGTTTACCTGTGCATTTAGAACGTGTTGCAGCTCTCCAATATCGGCGTTCTAGCACACTGTTTGAGGAGTATTCAATAAATAATCTAATATTGTAGTAGGATAAGTCATTGACTATATTTATTTGTTTGTATAACTATGTTTAACTAGTATTTGAATGTAACGGTTAGATGTTTATTAGCTTTTAGCATTTAGAATAATCAGCTGTGCCAATCTGGCAACTCTGCAAAACATTAAATATAGGTACTGACCGCAGCGAACTTCACGTTATCTTATGCTAAAAGACGACGATATGTTAAATCGGCCAATTGCGAATAAGAACTAAAAGAGAACGGTCAAATTTCATTAAAATGTGCTTAATATTAAACCAGTCCAAAAGTTTTTTACAAAATTCAGAAGTGGTCCTAATCCATAAAATGGATCTAATTGATGCACAGCAGTTACCAGTGACGTCATCAACAAACCCAAAAAGTTCAACAAAGCACTGTTCAAAAAAGTCACGCAAACTGTAGTCGGCGAAAACTTCAACGAAGCAGTTCGCGAAAACTTCAACGAAACAGTTGGCGAAAAAATACCAGACACCGACAAAAGTGTTGATAGTGGCGCTGATATCGATGAAAACAAGGGTGTTGAGCAACGACAAATGACAGATGTAAACATATCATTCGACAAAAATTTCACTGAAATGTACAACCTTGATGCAGTGTGCGTGAAGATAGGGATGTGTCCAAGCTGAAGGGCATCGCCCAGCGTTGGTTGTACGCAAATGCAACGCGTATCATGGAGCCAGCAGAGAATCTTTTGGAACAAACTGATTTAAGCATTCGGCAATAAACTTTATAAAGCAGAAGCATGGAGCAAGTTTAAAAATTGGACGATTTTGACAAGAAGCATCAAAATCGAGCCTGACGAGTTGGTTGATCCAGCACGGATCCAGTGTTTCACAGATCCGATGCAAATTCTGCGTGCGTTTGCTGGTATCCGTTTGAGCTGGTTTGCTGGTATCCGTTTGAGCAAGCCTAAGAAGTCTGTTTCGAAGGACTGCAAACCGAAGCAACACCGGAGGATTTAGCTGCAACGCCAGAGGACACGTCGCCAAGGATTGTCGAAAGCCAGCAAAGAAGCCAGGATCTTGCTATGCTTGCGGCAAGGTCGGCCAATTTGTAGCTCAACATTCATTAACATTCATTTTGATGTCAAATTATATCTCCTATGGTAGCACCATGCATCGTAGACTCTGGCAGTCCTATCTCATTAATTAAAAAATCTTTGTTGTCCATTGAAGTTAAACTACAAGAAGTCACCGAACATTATTTTGGCATAAACAAAAGCCCATTAAAAATATACAGAAAAATTTTATGTTTTGTACTTTTAATTTAACGGTTGTAGCCAACGAATCTATAATCCATGATGTAGTTTAAGGTAAAAATTTCATGCAAGCTTGCGATTTAAATTTAGATTTCAGAACTCTAAAGATGATAACGGTTGAAAATGTATTAAAACATAACCCAGCCTACTAAAGATCTGTCATTGCCTAACGTTCAATCATAATATTGAATGTTTAGATGATAATATAAATGAAAACATTTTAGAATGGTCGATTCAAATTTTAAAAGCAGAGCAAGCAGTCGTTGAGAATCATAATGAAATAATAGGGCAAGTGGCTATGATACAAGGTAGTAAAACGGTAGGTCAAAAAGTTACGCGACAAAACAGTGGAGCAACAGGTCAAACAGTTATGAGACGAGACAGTGAAACAACAGGTCAGACAATTATGAGACGAGACAGTGAAACAACAGGTCAGACAATTATGAGACAGGATAGTGAATCAATAAAACAAACAAATATGAAATCGACGATACTGAACATTGATATACATTTTTATTAAAATTATTGAATGTTATTATTCTTATAAAATATTCTGACGGCATATAAACTGATTTACAAACTTAAGTAAGGTCCATCGTGTATTATCGATTACAAAACAGGTTCCTCTGTATAGACTAAAATACCGCCAAATAATTGAAATCAGATATTAAATTATGTTTAAAGAATGCAAAGCCTTTTAGTTGCAGCCCTCGACAATTATTATATACATAAAAGAATAAGCTACAAAAATTATTAGATTAATATTTTAAAAACGAAATAATAAGACCAAGCGAAACAGAATTTGCTTTTCTGATAGAACAGATCGAAACTTTGAATTTGAGTTTTTGAAATCAAATACAAATACAAGAACAAAGTACTTAAGATTTCTAAATTCTGAAAATGGTATAAGAAAAGACGATAAGGGCATTGAAGCTGTAAAAAATGTTCTAGTCCAGGTTCAGGCAGTGCAAAGTTTCTTGGGACTTTCCTCATATTTTCAAAGATTTATAAAGGATTTTTCTACAATGGCAAAGCCGATTGTACAAATATTTACAAAGATGACATAGGATTACATAGTGACGCGAGTGCTTTGGGGTTTGGTGCGGTCCTTCTACAAAATAAACACAATGGCAAATTACACCCTGTATTCTATTTCTATAGGCGTACAACCGCGGATGAAGCTAAATTGCATAGTTTGAACTCGAGACTTTGGCAGTTATATGTGCTCTGTATCGCCCTTAAGTTAACATTAAATAAAGCAGAACTTAATCCGAAGATCTCAAGATAGGCATTAGAGATGGAAAATTATGATCTTGGCATATGTCACAAAGTTGGGAACAAAATGCAGCATGTTGATGCTCTCATTAGGTATAACCATATTCTTATAGTGGTATACCCTCCACTGCTGGGGCAGAAGGTTGTCTTCGGCGACGACGCCGAGCGCTCCCACTTGGGCACCCCTGGTGCCACTTGGACCGCTGCTGAAGGCTGGAGATGTACTCCCGGGACCATTGCTGCCAAAACCTGTACCTGAGAGTAGAGACACCTCGCCATCGTCGCAAGCAGTTTAGGTTTGGTCCGGGAGCGCCGCTGATGGTGGGGCCAGAAGAGGGCCGCTGATGAGCAGATGATCAGGTGTCAGGGCTTTGCCGTCGTTCTGGTCGCTGCCTAGAGTTCCGAGGGCCTGGAATTAAGCACGGCCCCCACGCTGGTGAGGAGAGTTCCGAGCTCCTCCAAGCTCGATACCGCCCCCCTGATCCTCCAGACAGGCTCGGAACTCCCTCATGTGCCGATCTGCGCCGACGAAGTTTGTGGCGTTGTCGCACCACACCTTCTCCGGCATCCCGCGACGGCTCACGAACCTTTGAAATGCCAACAAGAACGCATTAGTGGTTAGATCAGACACTAATTCTAAGTGGACCGTTTTGGACGCAAAACAGACGAACGAGGCCACGTACGATTTGTACGATGGCTTACCACGGATACGATGCGATGTGCTGAAGGGACCACAAAAATATTGAACGGGCGGAAAGCTCGAAGTCTATCTGCTGGCAAGTTCCCCATAATCTGCGTCAAGAGTTGTGGCTTGCAGCGCAGGCACGACCGAACTTTTCGTCGGCAGACTTCTTGAGCACGTGGGCCAGCGTGACAATTCGTAACGTGCAGGTATGACACATAGGATCTGACGAACTGTGAGCTTTCAGACAGCAACAAAGGGAATTTGGCTTTGTACGGGATGGGAGCATTCAATAGCCTACCCCCAACTCGTAACAATGTCGAGGAACACCAATCTAAATTAGTTTCCTGTAGAAAAGGGTTTAACTTTTGAATATTCGTTGCTACCGGTTTATTTTTCAGAATTTCAATTATGTCTTCCCGGAATTCGTGAAATTGGATAGCTCCAAAAATTTTCTCAAAAGCGAAATCCAGTTCTCTTAACGAAGTACTTTTTTTTAAAGGTTCGACACCTTTCTGCACCTTTGAATAAAATCGAAAACCTTAACGAAAACTCTCAGAAGCTTCAGGTACGACGAAGCTGGACTGACTACGAGAGCTAGAACTTCGAAATGTCTATTTACAGGCCAATTATTTTCTGAGTCGAGCAAGAGCGAAGGTCCACCGAACCAACTGGACGTTGTAAGCTCCTATACGTCACATCCTTGGGACACTATGCTGCTGGAATGCTTTCTCCGACCACTCCTGAATTTCTGAAACCGGTTCGAAACGAAAACCGACAACGACGAGGGATGGGTTTTGAGCCAGTGTAAAGTGATCTCGGAGTCTGTCCACAGGACCTTACTGTTCCTAAAGCGTCTCCAGCTAAACACGAAATTAAATGATTGAATTTTTCAATATGGTGTAAAGTGTCGTCATTGTCAACGAAAGTTTCGAAAAGTTTCTAAATTTAAGAGCAACGCTCGGCAGGCTGCATTGAGGCGGGCGATTTGCTGGCGGAGCGGATTTCTCGCTATTATTTTGTTTGTATTTATTTAAAATCGAAATCAGCAATGACTTGTCAATACGGCCTTCTCTTCCAATTCTTCGCGGTATACATCTTTTGTATCTTTCACTTCTATTTGGTTTTGCAAGAGTGAAGCATTTTTAATGTGCGTATTTAGAACCTCTAATCGAAACTCAAGCTCAACCGGATTCACATAATTTAGTTTTTTTTTGCGTTCGGTTAATACTTTCATGCAAACATCTCGTTCGTGTTTAAGCTCTTCGATATCCTTTTATTTGTTAATAATCTAAAAAATAACAACGAGTAATATACCGATCGCACGAAGTGTAGGGGAGCTCAGTGCCGAGAGTGTACAGCAAAAAAATAATACAAATAGAGTTTTTATATTTTTTTATATAAGCCCTGCGACAGTAATATGCTGCACGCACGCACTGTAGGGGAGCTTACGCTCAAGCTCAAGCGTACCGAAAAAAACATACAAACGTTTTATCAAACCGAAAATTGCACTGCTGCACCGATTGTGAACGGAAACGACTAAAGATAACTCGAAATACCGGCAGCTTTGTCAGTTTGCGTACGTATGTGTACGCGGCTGTGTAAAAGTTAGCGAAAATGCGAAGACGAAAGGGAGTGGTTTCGATAGAGTTCAAATGATCACTAATTTTAATGCTCCAATAATTTCTTGTATAACCTAAGTTATGCTAAGGCGGCGAGAGACAGGCGAATTCGCAAGACCGAACGGATGAAAGCTTTATTGGCTCCCGCTCTCGCCTCAATTTAAATAAACGCGCCGAGACACGGGGCGATAACGCAAGAGAAATTTAAATAAACGCTCCAAGAGCGCAAACAGTGTTATATAAATATTATACCAAAATAGGGCATGTAGGAAAGGATAAAATAATGGATATAATTTTTAAATGTAATAGTTTCCGTGTTTGAAAGAAAATTGTGTAGCACATATAGGAAGTTGTTTTCACCAAAATCAGGAAGGAAGTCAAAGTGCACTAAAGAGGTAATAAGCGCATTAAATGATAACTTTAAAGTAAGCCAAAGTGTATAATTTCGGAACGTGATAGTTGTTTTACATTTAAGGAATTTATGGAATAGTATAATATTAAACATGTCAAGATAGCCACCGCAAGCAAATGGTCAAGTTTAGAGGATTACCAGGAGCCTTGAACCGATGATCCCGAAGCTAGTTGGTCAACGTAAAGGTGTATACTGGTATAACGTTATAGTTATAGATTGCATTGCATAGAAGTATAAGACAACTTCCGAGTTAGATGCTTTTTGGTGGAGAGCAAAAGGCTGATAATCGATAAACTCAAGGCAAGGCTAGAAGATATAAATGAAAATCCAAAATCAGATAGTTTAACACAGATAAGGAAACAAGCGGCGACTCACCAAAAACAAGTTCAAGATTATAACGAAAAGTTATACAATAAAAGTCGAGTAAGGCAAAGAGTTATAAAAAGGAGACTACGTAATGGTGAAGAATTTGAATACGACTGTTGGTGCAGCTAGAAAACTGATTTCCAAATATATATAGTGACATGCCCATATTCCTATGAGACTCTGCACATATTTAAGCAACACATACACAGTCCCATAACACCCTGAATATACCCATTACTTTACGTATCTACAATATACCCTATACTACCCTAGAATTATTCACCCTTGTAACAAGATCCCAAAATCGAAGGCCAACGGAAAATCCCCAAATATGTTATCACCCAAAACTGTAGACTAAACAACTCACTCCAATTGTTACGTTCACACGTTCAAAGATAATCAAAGTTCGGCTCGCAGACACATAAACTCCTATTTCAATCCAAAGACATTTCAAAGTCGTAAAATCTAAGAGCGCACTTGTATCCAAGAGTCAAGACACTTGAATCCAAGAGTAATTAAAGTTTCACTCAAAAGAAACTGAAAGTTCCTCAGAACAATTTCACAACTCACTCAAATCCCGAAAAGCTGAGACCGAGGCTTGATCATCAACAGAATCAGATCAGCAAGTTAAGTTCAGTTTGAGACCTCAAAGTAATAGGTCGGGGTTCTTCACTAATAAGTTTAAACTCTGTAAACCATTAGTTGAATAAAATAAAATTATATTTTTTTATTTAATCGGAGTTGCAAACATTTAATTGGCGCAGCCGGTAGGACCTAAAAATAGAGTCCTTTTAAATACAGTACTGATCAACAAAAAGATATACTACACAACTAGTTATCTTGATCAGCGAATTGAATAAAGTGAACTTAAAAAAAAAGATCCGCTAAAAGAATCTACGTGACGTAAAACCTACGAGTGGTCATAAGACATCCAAAAAATCCAATTCGGTCAAAATAAAAACATTCTGAAAACTAAAATTACGTGACATAAAACCTACGAGTAGTCATAAAACATCCAAAAATCCAATTCGGTCAGATATAAACATTTTAAGAAGCCCAAAACACAAACTCAAGAAAAGATGGCAGTCCAACAATTATCAGAGATCCATCTGAACCAGTTATTGGGTCAGATCAAGGAGCTACAGTACTTCGATGGAACACCAGAAAAACTCTCAGGATTCATCAACGAAGTCGAATATTTGTTACAACTGTACCCAACCCAAGAACCAAGACAGGCACATGTCATTTTCGGAGCAATAAGAAGAGTGATAGTCGACACAGCAGCAGAAACCGTCGCACAATCTGGAGCCAATAACTGGCTAACAACGAAGACAGCTTTAATCACCGCCTTCAAAGATCATAGGCCTACGAAACAATCATCAAGAAGCTGGCGGAAACACAATTCAAAGGGAGTCTTAGTAAGTTTATAAGCGAATTAGAAAAACAGTATAGGAATGTGTTCGATAAATTAGAATTAGAATCTGATCCATCAGATAAAATCAATTATACAAGAATGTTGGATAGAACAGTTCATATTACCATTGATCGAAAACTTCCCGATCGCATGTATATGTCACTAGCAAGAAAAGATATAACCAGTATTCCAAAATTAAAACAAGCATCTATGGAGTTAGGATTTTATGATGCAAATCCAGAAGAAGAATATACACAAAATAGAAACAACAATAAAAATCATAGGAATAAAGGAAAATATCAGAGTAATAATCAAAGATATTACGATAATCAAAGAAATTTAAGTTCGTACTACAATTCAAATTCTAATTCTAATGCAACAACTTCCCAGAATAACCAAAATCAATATCAACAACGTCCCATTCCCCCTACATTTGCAAGGCAATTACCAAACATTTAGAAACAGTTTGAATCAAGCCAGATTACAAAATCCGATAACCATAAAAATTCAAATGATCAGGCTAATACAAATAGATTTAGTGGTGCCCCAGTAAAAAGACAGAGGGAAAGTCAAAGTGGCCTGTTTGCGCACTCAGCGCTTGTATTTAAATCACTAGTTGTAGGGCGAGAGCGGGAGCCAATAAAGCTTTCGTCTGTTCGCTCTTGCGAATTCGCCCCGTCTCTCGCCACCGTAGCATAAGTTAGGTTCTAAGAGAAATTATTGAAATATAATTGTTAGTGATCCATCGAACATCATCGTAGCCACTCCTTTTCGTCGCGCTTTCGACATAGTTTCACAATTTCTCGCAAATTAAAATCGTCTCGAACTACTGCGTTCACAAAGTTTTCGCGTTGTTAATACAACATAGTATTAAATTTTTCATGGTGACCCCGACGTGATCAACTGCATAGGAAGAACCGCTAGCCGCGTACACATACACACGCACACCGACACCGCTGCCGCTATTTCGAGTTATCTTTTGTCGTTTTCGTTCTCGATCGCTGCAGCAGTGCAATTTTCGGTCTGCCTAAACGTTTGTTCGTTTTGTCGGTGCGCTTGAGCTTGAGCGGTAACTCCCCTACAGTGCGTGCGTGCGGCATATACTGTCGCAGGGTTTATATAAAAAAAAAAAAATATAAAAACCCTATTTAGATTTTTCGCTGTAATTCTCTCGGCACTTAGCTCCCTTACACCGTGTGCGATCGTTGATTTTATTTTATTATTTAACAAAAAAAAAAAAAAAAAAAAAAAAAATTTAATAAAAATAATATTTAACACCTCTTCGATACCAACTAAATAAATACAAATAAACGCAATGGCAACTAAGGATATCGAAGAGCTTAAACATCAACGAGATGTTTGCATGAAAAGTATTAACCGAACTTATCGCCACTTAAAAGAAGCTAAATTATCTATAAATCCGGTCGAGCTTGAGTGTCGATTAGAGATTCTAAATACGCACATTGAAAATGCTTCACTTTTGCAAAACCAAATAGAAGTGAAAGATACAAAAGATGTATACCGCGAAGAGTTGGAAGAAAGGGCCGTAATGACAAAGTCATTGCTGATTTCAATTTTAAATAAGTCCAAACAAAATAATATCGAGAAATCCGCTCCGCCAGCAAATCGCCCGCCTCAATGCCGTCTGCCGAGCGTTGCACTCCCAACTTTTAGCGGAAAACACTCCGAATTTAAAAATTTTATAAGCCTTTTCGAAACTTTCGTTGACAAAGATGACACTTTACACGATATTGAAAAATTCAATCATTTAATTTCGTGTTTAGCTGGAGACGCTTTAGGAACAGTTAGGGCCTTCCAAGTCACTGCGGAAAATTATCCCAAAGCCCTTGCTAGCCTGAAGCGGGTGTACGATAATGATTGTCTTATTTTTTTTGACAACATATCGACACTTTTTAATTTGCAAAAAATTTCCCAGCCTTCAGCTACAGCCTTGAGAACCCTCATCGACACGGTCACAGCCTTGTATGACTCCTTGCTGTCTATTGGGGATGATAGACGCATTACTAATGCCATTTTAATACATCTGGTAATGAGCAAGGTCGATGCAGGAACTAAAAGAAAATGGGAAGAACAGTTAGATTATACTTCGCTTCCACTTTGGAGCGAATGTGAGGCGGCCCTCAACAGGCGATACCAACACATGGTAGCAGAAGAGGCTTCCAAGCCCAAAACTGTTCAGCAGGCCCAATCTAACCCTAAGAAGAATGGAAATAGGAGTTTTTCGTTTGTCGCTGCCAGGAACGACTCTGTTCAATGCATGTATTGCAACTCAGCTGAACATCAGATTGGAAACTGCGCTTCCTTCGCAGCCCTGACAGTTCAGCAAAGATTCGATTTCGCTAAAAGAGCACCCTTATGCATTAACTGTTTAAGAAAGGGTCACACGGTCAAAAAATGCAAATCGAACAGATGTAGAGTGTGCAATTCCTCACATCACACTTTGCTACATATATATGCCCCAAACACAAATCTCGCGTTGCCACCTCCTTCTCAGCCCACGTTCATGCAGGAGTCTCCATCCACTTCGCATGTTTTGCATGCGAATGCATCGGATCGAGTCATTCTTGCAACTGCTGTTGTGAGCGTCCAAACAAAAAGCGGCGAGTTTGTATTAGCTCGAGCGTTGCTCGACTCTGGCTCACAATTAAACTTTGTAACCGACGAGCTCGCTCAGAGGCTCAAAATTACAAGAGAGGACGTGTGCATGAGCTTGCGAGGCATTGGTGGAACTAATGCCCAAGCCACAAAAAAAATACACACGATTGTGAAGTCGCGAATAGGGAACAGCCAATTGTCGTCCGATTTTTGGATTATGAAAAATATTTCTGGTTATCATCCGGATCAAGCGGTGAACACCAGCGGGTGGAGGGTGCCTGAAAATATTCAGTTGGCAGATCCATTCTTCTTCAAGCCCCAAAAAATAGATATGCTTATCGGCGCTGAAACATTCTTTGAACTTTTATCTATTGGCCAGATAAAGCAGGGGCCTGAATTCCCCATCCTACAAAAGACAGTTCTCGGCTGGATAGTGTCAGGCAGATGTGCCTCTGAAAATAATAAAAACGCTGAAAAAATGGTACATCTCAGCTGCCAGGAGGAAGCGTTGGAGTCAATTGACACAACCCTGCAGAAATTTTGGTCTGTGGAGGACTTGCCGCCCAAGGCTAAAGTCCATACTCCTGAGCAACAACTCTGCCAACAACACTTTGAGAAAAATACTCAAAGATTGTCGTCCGGTAGATTTTCGGTTCGTTTGCCGTTTAAATCTGACCCAAATACTCTTGGTTCGTCATACGAAGTTGCGAAACGTAGATTTTTGTCGCTAGAAAGGAAATTGTCAAAGGACCCTTCGCTGAAGAAGATGTATATTGAATTCATGGAGGAATATGTTTCACTGGGCCACATGTCTTCCACCAATGACAAAATTCCGAATACTCCGCACTATTTCATTCCGCACCAATGCGTTTTACGGCCACAAAGTACTTCAACTAAGTTGAGAGTAGTTTTCGATGCATCGAGCCGTACTTCTACGCAGGTAGCGTTGAATGACATCTTGATGGTAGGCCCAACTATTCAAGAGGAGCTGTACTCGACTCTGCTTCGGTTTAGATTGCATAAGTTTGCCCTTGCGGCCGACGTCAAAAAGATGTATCGCCAAGTGATGGTGGACGAAGCTGATCGTAACTTCCAGCTCATAGTATGGAGACGAGATCCTTCTGAGTCCCTGAAAATCTTTAAGTTGAACACCGTTACATATGGAACTTCGCCAGCACCCTTTTTGGCGATTCGGTGTTTAATGCGGCTAGGAGAGATGGCGCAAGCAACTCATCCAAAAGCCGCAAAGGTTATTCAGAATGATTTTTATGTTGACGATTTGTTGACTGGCGCCGGATGCGTTGAGGACCTGCAAAGCCTTCGAGACGAAGTTTCTCAGGTCTTGCAAGAGGCAGGCTTTGAATTGGCAAAGTGGTTTTCAAACTGCCCAGAGTTATCCGCATCTGATAGCGCTGTAATGCCACTTATGGCAGACTCAGACGTAACCAAGACCCTTGGCGTGGTTTGGTTACCGGTTAAAGATTACTTTCAATTTCGGTTGGATGACTCTTTCCTGGATCTTCGCGCGACAAAACGAAATATTTGTCGGTGACTGCTCGACTTTTCGACCCACTTGGCCTCTTGTGTCCTTTGGTCACAAAGGCAAAGATGTTGTTGCAGGAACTGTGGCTTCGAAAATTAGATTGGGACGAGTCGCTACCGATGCAGTTGCTCACGTCGTGGGAGACGTTTAAAGCGACGCTTCTGCAGCTGCCTAAAATTAAGGTATCGCGATTCGTCAACACAGATCCACAAGTCCCGATTCAAATACATGGTTTCGCTGACGCTTCCATGCGAGCGTATGGAGCGTGCATCTACATTCGGACTCAAACTGCTGAAGGTTTGAAAGTGTCTTTATTGACCGCCAAATCGAAAGTAGCTCCCCTCAAGACGAAAACTTTGCCTCGCCTTGAGCTGTGTGCAGCTCACCTTTTAGCAGATCTCTATAATCGTGTCAGGCCATTGCTAAATTCTCCCATTGAGAATGTTTTCCTGTGGACAGACTCCGAGATCACTTTACACTGGATTAAAACCCATCCCTCGTCGTTGTCGGTTTTTGTTTCGAACCGGGTTGCAGATATTCAGGAGTGGTCGGAGAAAGCAATTTGGAGACACGTTCCCACGAAAGTTAACCCAGCAGATATAGTGTCCCGAGGATGTGACGTAGAGGAGCTTACAACGTCCATTTGGTTCGGTGGGCCTTCGTTCTTGCTAGACTCAGAAAATAATTGGCCTGTAAATAAACATTTCGAACTGCCGGCTGATGTAATGTCGATGGAGCTACGCAAATCGGCAATAGCTCTCGTAGTCAGCCCAGAGCCAAATTATGTGCTTCAGAAAATAGAGTCTTTTTCGTCGCACCTGAAGCTTCTGAGAGTTTTCGTGTGGGTTTTTCGTTTTATTCAAAGGTGCAGAAAGGTGTCGAAGCCCTTTGAAAAAAGTATTTCGCCAAGAGAACTGGATTTCGCTTTTGATAAAATTGTCGAAGTTGTCCAATTTCACGAGTTCAGGGACGACATAAGTAAAATTCGGAAGAATAAACCGGTAGCAACGAATATTCAAAAGTTAAACCCTTTTCTTCAGGAAAATAAATCGGATTGGTGCTCCTCGACATTGCTACGAGTTGGGGGTCGGTTATTGAATGCTCCTATCCCGTACGAAGCCAAATTCCCGTTGTTGCTGTCTAAAAGCTCACAGTTCGTCAGATCCTATGTGTCATACCTGCACGTTACGAACTGTCACGCTGGCCCACGAGCTCTCGTAAGTCGTCTGCGCGAGAAAATCTGGCTAGTTAATGCTCAAGAAGTCTGCCGACGAACAGTTCGGTCGTGCATGCGCTGCTTTCGCTGTAAGCCGCAACTTTTGACGCAAATTATGGGAAACTTGCCAGCAGATAGACTTCGAGCTCTCCGCCCGTTCAATATTTGTGGCGTTGATTTTTGTGGTCCCTTCAGCACAACGTATCGTATCCGTGGTAAGCCACCGTACAAGTCGTACGTGGCCTTGTTCGTCTGTTTTGCGTCCAAAGCGGTCCACTTAGAATTAGTGTCTGACCTAACCACTGATGCGTTCTTGTTGGCATTTCAAAGGTTCGTGAGTCGTCGCGGGATTCCGGAAAAGGTGTGGTGCGACAACGCCACCAATTTCGTCGGCGCAGATCGCCACATGAGAGAGTTCCGAGCCCGTCTGGAGGTGCAGGGGGGCGGTATCGAAACATTCGCATCAAAAAAAGGATGCGAGTTTGCGTTCATACCGCCCAGAGCACCGCACTTCGGCGGACTATGGGAGGCAGGTGTGAAGTCTGCAAAGCACCTGTTCCTTCGGACGGTAGGCCAAGACCTCTTGACCGCGGAGGAGCTCGGAACTCTGCTCACCAGCGTGGAGGCCGTGCTCAACTCCAGGCCCCTCGGCGCTCTAAGCAGCGACCCGAACGACGGCGAGGCCCTGACCCCCGGGCATCTGCTCATCGGCGGCCCTCTTCTGGCCCCACCATCAGCGGCGCTCCCGGACCAGATCAGCCTGACCTGCTTGCGACGATGGCGAGGTGTCTCGTCTCTCAGGCACAGGTTCTGGCAGCGATGGTCCCGGGAGTACATCTCCAGCCTCCAGCAGCGGTCCAAGTGGCACCAGGGGGAGCCCAACCTCGTCGTGGGAGCGCTCGTCGTCGTCGCAGAAGACAATCTTCCGCCCCAGCAGTGGAGGATCGGACGAGTGGTAGCGGTGCACGCCGGCGCCGATAGCAAGGTTCGCGTGGCGGACGTCAGGACGCAGGACGGCGAATATCGGCGAGCTGTCCACCGACTGGCCCTGTTGCCCGTTCTGGGCTGAAGGACGTCGTCCCTTCAGAGGGGGCGGTGTTTGCGCACTCAGCGCTTGTATTTAAATCACTAGTTGTAGGGCGAGAGCGGGAGCCAATAAAGCTTTCGTCTGTTCGCTCTTGCGAATTCGCCCCGTCTCTCGCCACCGTAGCATAAGTTAGGTTCTAAGAGAAATTATTGAAATATAATTGTTAGTGATCCATCGAACATCATCGTAGCCACTCCTTTTCGTCGCGCTTTCGACATAGTTTCACAATTTCTCGCAAATTAAAATCGTCTCGAACTACTGCGTTCACAAAGTTTTCGCGTTGTTAATACAAAATAGTATTAAATTTTTCATGGCCAAAATAGGATGGATGTAAATTTTCATCAAACTGCCTCGGAGACCGAAGACACAATCCATATGTAAAAATTGCCTTTCAGAATAAATTTTATAAGGGAATAGACACAGGATCATCAATCAACATAATGAATAAAATTTTGCTAAATTAAAAGAGACAAAAGAAAATTTAAAAGTGTATACCATTAGAGGTCCGGTAAAAATACATAAAAGTATCATAGTAAAACCAAGCGTAACATGTCCATCAGAACAAAAATTTTATTTACATAAATTCTCTGATAATTATGATATCCTGTTAGGTCGAAATTACCTAGAAGCTGCTAAAGCAAAAATTGATTATGAAAACAAAACAATTAAACTAGGCCCAAAAACATATAATTTCCGATACAACGATGAGGACATGGAAGAAGATAAGACCGCACAGGAGTGCCTTAATCTACCTTCTACAGAAGATCAATCGGTAAACTTCGCGATCCATAATGATTTACGCGAAAACAATGAATTTAGGCTAGAACATCTGAATAGCGAGGAGATTGAAAGTTTAAAGAAAGTTCTATTTGAATATGGTGACATTCAGTACAGAGAAGGTGAAAATTTGACTTTCACAAGTACTATTAAACATACAATCCAAACTCAGCATGAAGATCCAGTTTATCGTAAGCCATATAAATACCCCCAGAGGAAGTAAATAGGCAAATAAAAGAAATGATAGAGCAGGGAATAATTCGTAAGTCGAAATCTCCTTACTGTTCACCTATTTGGGTCGTTCCAAAAAAGACAGACGCGTCTGGCAAGAAAAAATTTAGGTTGGTTGTAGGAATTTAAACGAAATCACTATCAATGATAAATTTCCAATTCCTAGAATGGACGAGATCCTTGACAAATTAGGAAAATGCCAGTATTTCACAACCATAGATTTAGCTAAAGGATTTCATCAAATCCAAATGGACAGCAAGTCAATCGCAAAAACCGCATTTTCTACAAAACATGGTCATTACGAGTACACTCGAATGCCATTCGGCCTTAAGAATGCCCCCCCAACTTTTCAAAGATGTATGAACAACCTTTTGGAAGATTTAATCTACAAAGATTGTTTAGGTTTATTTAGACGATATAATAATTTTTTCCACTTCATTGGAAGAACACATCTTATCTCTAAAGAAAGTTTTTGGAAAACTTAGGGATGCAAACTTAAAATTACAATTGGATAAATGTGAATTTATGAAAAGAGAAACAGAATTCCTAGGTCATGTTGTAACCACTAATGGTATCAAACCCAATCCAAATAAAACCAATGCTATCACAAATTTCCCACTACCAAAGACTCCAAAACAAATAAAATCATTTTTAGGATTATGTGGATTCTATCGTAAGTTCATTCCAAACTTCGCTAACATAGTTAAACCCATGACCATTAAATTGAAAAAAGGAACAACAATAGACACGGAAAACAAAGATTACATAGCAGCATTTGAAAGGTTAAAAGTACTTATTACATCAGATCCGATTTTAATCTACCCTGATTTTAGTAAAACTTTTTCCTTAACTACTGACGCTAGTAATATTGCCATCGGTGCAGTCCTGTCTCAAAATCATAAACCCGTTTGTTATGCTAGTAGGACATTGAATGAGCATGAAATAAACTATGCCACTATAGAGAAAGAACTTCTAGCTATAGTTGGGCGACAAATATTTCAGATCATACCTATTTAGGAGATCTTTTGAAATACTTAGTGATCATACACCCCTTGTCTGGCTTAATAATATTAAAGAACCAAATATGAAACTTCAAAGATGGAAAATTAAATTAAACGAATTTGATTATAAGATTAAGTATCTTCCCGGAAAAGAAAATTATGTAGCAGATGCATTATCGCGAACCAAAATAAAAGAACTAATGCTTGGCGAAGTTGCCAATAGTGTAGATGCAACCATACATAGCGCTTCTGAAGATAATCTTAATTATATATCCATCACCGAACGACCATTTAATTATTTCTCTAGACAAATAGAATTAGAGAAGGAGATAACGATGAAACTGAGGTAAAGCATTATTTTCACAAATTTAAAATCAAAATAACTTACAAAGAAATGACAGATGACTTTGCTAAAACATCATTAAGAATATGTATGCACTAAGAAAAGCGCAATTTATTTCCATAATGATGATGATTTCTTAACATTCCAAAGGGCATACGTACAAATAATAAGTCCCAATAATTTGACGAAACTGGTAAAATGCACGCTTATATTAAAAGATATTTTGACTTATGCCGAATTCAAAATATGATATTAAAAATGCATAAAGAACTTCTACACCCAGGAATCGAAAAAACTATCAACTGGTTTAAAGAAGAACATTACTATCCAGATAGCCAAAAGTTAATACAAAATATAATTAATGAATGTGAAATCTGCAACATTGCAAAAACAGAACACAGAAATACAAAACTATCATTTGAAATAACTCCAGAAATACTTAACGCAAGAGAACGATATGTCATTGATTTCTATATGGTCGGTAACCAACAATTTTTATCTTGTATCGACATTTATTCGAAATTCGCTACTTTAATTGAAGTGAAAAGTAGAGATTGGCTAGAAGCAAAAAGAGCCATAATGAAGGTATTTAACGACATGGGAAAACCACAAGAAATCAAAGCAGACAAAGATTCAGCATTTATGTGTATAGCCTTGCAAAACTGGTTAAAATCTGAAGGAGTAGATATATCAGTACAACTAGCAAAAATGGTGTATCTGATGTAGAAAGATTTCATAAGACAGTAATGAAAAATTGAGAATTATTAGTAACGAAAACAATATAGAGGACCGGAGTACAAAATTCGAAGTAATCTTATACGTGTATAATCATAAAACTAAACACAACACGACTAATAGAACTCCCGCAGATATTTTCCTATACGCAGGAACTCCAGATATTAACACTCAAGAAATAAAATCAATAAAATAGACAGGCTAATGAAAATAGACACGATTTTGAAATTAATACGAAATATAGACAAGCACCATTAGTTAAAACTAAGATTACCAATCCTTTCAAGAAAACAGGTTTAATAAGACAGGGTTGATAACAAACACTTTGAAGAAAACAAATAGAGGCAGGAAAATCACACATTATAAGTCAAAATTCAAAAAACAAAGAAGATTAACAAGAGTAAATATGATAATTCCAGACAAGCCGAGGAAGATGAAACATAACCAAGTCATCCCTATATTATCCCTGATATTAATCTCGCTTATAAGTACAACCAAGGCACAAAGTATCGAAACAAGTCCAATAAACGCAAAAACGGATATCTGATATTTAAAACTGGATCAATGGAAATCCCAACGAAATTTGAATACCCCATTTAAGTATAAATTTAACAAAGACCGACATAGCATTCGACAACCTACTGGACGAAGCCAAAGAATTCCAACACATTGTCCAAATCCAATATTTAGTTGAAAAAGTAAAAAGAGAAATGAATGGGTTAAGAATAGTCAGAAGAAGTAAACGCGGGCTTTTAAACGTGGTAGGTTTAGGTTTATAAATATTTGTTTGGGCACACTAGATGAAGAAGATAAGGAAGAACTCGAAATGAAAATTAATAATCTAGCAGATAATTCCATCCAAAATCATGATTTGAATATAATTATTGACGTTGTTAATTAATTAACCCAAAATTATTAAAACACGATTATTTAAAACAGGTTAATTCAGAAAAGTTGTTAAAAGTAAAAACACCAACTTGGCTCAAAACAGACACGAACGAAATCCTGATAATTTCCCAATTCCTAATGAAATAACGAAAACTCCTGTATATGAAATAATTCCATATCCAGATGAATTTGACAATATCCTAACAGAAAACACATTTGATAATATTACATATACGAAGATAAAGTATTCAATGAAAACACAGGTCAAATTATTTCGACAAATGCATATTGGAATTCTAAAACAAGAACCAGCAAAATGCAAATATGTAAAGACCCATAAAAATTTCCAAATAAATTACTTGAACCAATATTTTGTGTACATGGAATATACAAAAATCAACTATAAATCAAAATTGTATAAGCACAGAAGTTTCGATCGTTGGTAATAATATTGTTAAAATAAAAATTGTACTATACAGTTAGATGAGTTTCATAATATCCAACAATATAGCAGATTATACACAATCAATTTATGTTAACAACAATATCACAAAATCGAACCATTGTCATATATCCAAACTAAAGAAATAGTCGAATCACATATAAAATATTACAATACATTTCAGAATATATGTTTACCACATTTGTAATCACTATAATAAGTTTGACATTATATTTAATTACAAATTTAAAAATATTCTTAAGAAACTTATTGTAAAATATGCTAAACGTGAAGAACAACCAATCATAGCAATAAGAATGTAAAAACTACTGAGGAAAATATTGTAGCAGAAATATTATGTTATACCCTACGTTATCGCCCTGAGGACAGGCCAAATTCAAAGGTTGGGGGAGTGACAGCCCATATTCCTATGAGACTCTGCACATATTTAAGCAACACATACACAGTCCCATAACACCCCGAATATACCCATTACTTTACGTATCTACGATATACCCTATACTACCCTAGAATTATTCACCCTTGTAACAAGATCCCAAAATCGAAGGCCAACGGAAATCCCCAAATAGGTTAACACCCAAAACTGTAGACTAAACAACTCACCCCAATTGTCACGTTCACACGTTCAAAGATAATCAAAGTTCGGCTCGCAGACACATAAACTCCTATTTCAATCCAAAGACATTTCAAAGTCGTAAAATCTAAGAGCGCACTGTATCCAAGAGTCAAGACACTTGAATCCAAGAGTAATTAAAGTTTCACTCAAAAAGAAACTGAAGTTCCTCAGAACAATTTCACAACTCACTCAAATCCCGAAAAGGCTCGAGACCGAGGCTTGATCATCAACAGAATCAGATCAGCAAGTTAAGTTCAGTTTGAGACCTCAAAGTAATAGGTCGGTGTTCTTCACTAATAAGTTTAAACTCTGTAAACCATCAGTTGAATAAAATAAAATTAATTTTTTTATTTAATCAGAGTTGCAAACATTTAATTATATACATATATACATATATATATATATATATGTCGGAGAGTATGTAGTGCAGCATCTCGACAGGTATGACCATGGGTTGTGCGGGGTATACTAGATACTAGTTTTTGTAGAATGGGGACCTCTCTTTTTTTATGCTTCTGGTTTGTAGCGTGGCGTGAGATAGACACTTGGCTTGATCCTTAAGAGAGAAATATGAGCACAAGGCATCGAAGACTCGCTGCATTTGCCAGAATTAAGTTCAGGCAATCAACAACCAAACAATCAAGTAACCAGCAATGACGACTTACAAGGGGATGACTTTAATTCTCCGACATCAGAAGTGGGATTCGGCCCTAACCAAACATTGTCAAGGGATGTCTTCGCGTTGTTGGAGCAACAAAACCGGAATTTTCTGTAACTGGTTAGAATCTACAGATGCCGTCGAGCACAGTACAACAGACTGCGAGATTTGCTTGCCGAAATATAATCCGGACATTGCTGGGTGGATGCCACGCAGTGGTGCGCTACGGTCGACATAATTTTACTAACGAAACCGCTAAGTGACAGCGCTCTTATATTAGCGCTGAGTAAGGCCTTGGAAGGCACAGCGGCCCAGTGGTTATCACAAATATGCTACCCAGGAATAACTTGGCAACAGTTCCGGCTGCTCAAACAGCGTTTCGAGACTTCACAAGACGCCAGCCAGCTGTTATTTTTAATCTTCTAATAGTCCGTCCAAGGAACGGTGAGAGCTTGCCTGTTTTTTGCGTGTCGCAGCTGTGACGTCACTGTGCACAAAATTGCGTAATTTAAATTGTAACAAATTTCCATCGCTTTGATTCTTGGACATATGGCTAATCTCGACCGGCGTTTACAACGAATGATACACACAACGCATGTCAGGCAATCGACGTGAGCTGCAAGCGGAGCTGCAAGTCTTCCTCTGCGCTGAAGGAGCTTCCTATTGTACCAAACTGGGAACCGGAGACCAAGCGGGCTAAAAACTGCGGGAACTAAAAAGTTTATCAGTGTGGAAAACCAGGACATAAAAAGCCAGACTGTAGATCTTGACTAGGATTTCAGTTTTCATCAACTGAAAAGGAGCGGCGTACTGGGCAGCCTCATCAAGAAAGGGCAAATGTTAACTTGTTACAAATGCCAGGAGCCGGGGCGCATTGTCCAAATTGTCCCAAAAAAGTGCAGATCCGAATTGGGAGTAAGATCGGAAGAGAGTGGTGCTGTGCACTATGGTGGAGCCTAAATTGAGTATGCTGGTTAATGGTGAGAGATTTCCAATAACATTCATCCGGAAGCTAAGTGTTCATTAATTAAAGAAAGTACAGTACTACAGTACTTCGGAAATCAAGATTAATATCGGTTGTTGATGGTAATTCTTTCGTAGTTTGTTTCACATAGTACCAGATTGTGGAATCAAAATAATATTGTCATTGGCAGACAATATTGGTTTAATGTTTTTGGTATAGTATTTTTTTTTTTTTTTTGTATTTGACTGGTTTAATCAACTAAGATGTTCAAAGCGACCATATAGATTTGGTCCAAGTGAGAGGGCGTGGCAAAAATAGAGAATTAATTGAGTATAAGTTATCAGACCTAGTAAATCTCCATTTGTATTTGTAAATATAAAATGTTCAGCAAAACTTTGAGTTGATTATCGGGAATTAAATAAATATACAGTAATGATAAATTCCATTACCTGATATCAGATAAGTAGCTAGACTTCGGAGCAAATTATTTCACTTCTCTTGTCATTCTAGTGGATTTCATCAGATTCCAATGCACTCGGAACAATCAAATACTGCTTTTGTTACACCTGATCGGAAGAACGAATTTCTATCGATGCCATTTGGATAAAGAACGCTTTTTTCTGTGTTTTCAAAACGGTTGGAAATTGTTATACTTTTTGTGAAAGATGAATTTTATTTAACATTTCAAAATGTTTCTTTTTGAAAACAATAGTTAAATTAATTAAAGCAAAATCGAATCAATAGAAATAGAAATTTTAGTGAAAGATGGATTTGTATTTAAAATTTCAAAATGTTTCTTTCTGAAAACTATAGTTCAGTACATTGGTTATGAGGTAAACGCGGCGAAAAATTAAAGCAACATCGAAATCAATCGCTACATTACGACAGCTCATCGGTTTGATGTCGTATTTACGCAAATTTGTTCCGAGGTTTTTGCACAATTTTTGAACCCTTTCTCACGAAGAAATTAGCAAAAGAATAATCACTGTATTAACGAACAAGCCAGTATTGATTATTTTTGATCCTTAGTTTCCAATTGACGCTTTTACTAAGTTTGTTTATTTGTTTTGCACCTTCTTTATTGATGCCTATACTTGTATTAACCCACTGAAATCTACGATATTCATTAAAGGTGTAACAACACGTCTAATTGCCGAACAGCGACGAAGCTTGACTGGTTTAAAGTTTATGCAATTTTGTTCTTATCAATAGATAGATCTACATTTAATTGCCACAGGTGTAAGTCGAGTCAACGGTCAAGTTGAAAGGGTTATGAGAACCCTTAAAAATCTGTTGACGGCTGTTGAGACAAGCTCTATGTCGTGGCAAGAAGCACTAGTGGAGGTACAGATGACCCTTAAGTGAATCGTAGTACTAAATGTAGTCCATTAGAACTTTTGATTGGTGAAATGGCTAGGCCTCTGGGGCTAATACTAAAACTGAAATTGACATGATATAAGAAAACAAAATTTGACGAAAGCAAGGCTAAGGTAATTAGGTTCAGTGTGGGTGACTTTGTGCTCAAAAACAGTGGGAAACAGCAAACGAAATTGGATCCAAAGTTTAGAGGGTTTTTCGCTGAGGCATTGGAGGGAGACAACATATTTTAAAATTTACGTAAAAAAAAAAAACACGAAAGTTTGAGAAAGTTAGCGGATGTGTAAGTTTTAGAGAGCTTGATGCAAATTTTAAAGAACAAAGTCTGTTAGAAAAGTCTTTTGAAACAGAAGAGTGTCGTGAAGCCATGTGATTGGCGATGATCGAAGGTTGCTTTAGAAATGAGATTAAAGAATTCGTGAAGCCAAGTATTGGGCGATTGACGAGCGATGTGGTTGATGAATTCGTGAAGCCAAGTATTGGGCGATGGACGAGCGATGTGGTGGATGAATTCGTGAAGCCAAGTATTGGGCGATGGACGAGCGATGTGGTTGAAGAATTCGTGAAGCTTAGTGTTGGGCGATGGACGAGCTGAGAGCATAATAAAATGCGTGAAGCCAATGTGTTTGGCGATTGATGAATATTCAAAAGTTGGCTAAGATAAGACAAGTTATGTTTCATGGATTATGACTTAATGATTTGTAATGATTAATTTATAATTTGATAATGTTTAAATGATCTTTTGACTGGAAATGTAAATGAAAGAAATGGTTTATAAGAAAACGTAATGATTTGAAATATTCTATGAAATTGAGATTACTTGGTTAAGTTTTTTTGAAGTATTCAATAGTATTATAATGTTGGAATGAAACTAAGAGGTTTATTGTAGACACGAGGACGTGTCTATGTCAGAATGGCCGTGTCGGAGAGTATGTAGTGCAGCATCTCGACAGGTATGACCATGGGTTGTGCTGGGTATACTAGATACTAGTTGTGGTAGAATGGGGACTCAGTTTGCGAGCTGAGGCCGAGTATGGCTTCGTATGCGTTGCTAGGTCTGGTCTCTCTTTTTTTTATGCTTCTGGTTTGTAGCGTGGCGTGAGATAGACACGTGCTTGATCCTTTCTAAGCGTTATTCCTATCGGTCCCTTTAATGCTTAAATGAAAACGCTTAGAGCCATTTCTTCACTTTCATAACCAATTGGTGACAATCACATGTCTGGCAACTTCCCTACTGATAAGAACCATAAATCAAAAAAATTTGTACTCAATTTAAACATTTCCATTAATACCCGAAACTGTTACTAAAGTTTAACCATATTTAAATTAATCAAAATCTTCCTAAGTCAAAAAAAAATTAATTTATTCTTTTAAGGTCATTTTTAGTATTTAATTTTAAATCATGGAATTTTAATAACATGTATTTAATTACACATTATTACACTTAACATTTTTTTTTATTATTATCAATAAACAGTTGTTTATATTTAATCATTCTTTTTACCAGTGTATCGTTTGTTCGGTATCCGTCCCGATGTTAAGTCATACCCTGTGCGAAACAGCAAAAATCCCACAGTGCATCCGAGCGGTCCCCTTCCTTGTTGCTTTTAAATCACCACTTTATTAGTAAGTGTGTGCTGAACAAGTTTCCGCCCCCAGCCCCCAACCTGAGTGACCATTACAGTCGTACCCACCCAGGTCCGACCGATCGTCCAATGGAACTCACACAGCTGGTTCACTAAATTTCACTTCCTGCTCAGTATCTCTATGTCTTTTCCAAATTTAACTTCTTCGGATCCATCGATTTCTACCCGACACTCTGTAATCATCCTGATGACGGCGTGATGCGGCAGGTAAACGCAGGTGGTGGAGCTATCACCGATTTGAGCTAATGTCAGCTGTACCATGTGACCACGTTGCAAGTAGTCATACAAAAAATCGTATTGCTGTTTGAGCTTCGAGTTTTGACGGAATTTTTGCGCCAATGAAAACAGACGGTGGCCTGTGGTAGTATTGACTCAATAGGTGGTTCTCCATCCTTGAAAGGATACTTGACAATATGAGCTCCGTAGTCGGAGAGTGTGTTTTTTTGCAAAATGACTTCCGTGGAGTCACTGGAATCCAAGTTTGACTGGCTAGGCTGAAGACTGTCCATCTCCATAAAAGATGTGTCACAGGAATCTCATGGTCGTTGGATGCATTGTAGCCCTAACCAAACTGATTTCTTTCTCCGGTGTATAGAGACCAAAGTTGATCTGATCCAACGATGACATCTAAGGCTGTGCAGAATGTGAGATCTGCTAGTGGAAGATCCGCGATTGGTTTCCACACTAGAGACCTCGTGTCAATCGCTTGCGCTGGGAGCGATGACGTATATGATGTCAATATGAAGGAGCACAATTCGATGACCTGATGATTGGATGATTCTGCTGGTACGATGTGCAATTGTGTTCGTCTCGTCGCGTACGAGCGTCCGCGTGGTGTATGGCAGCTGATCGTCGAGCTTTTGGCGCACGAACTAGTTGGCAGGCTTCTAAGGTGTCGCAATGTGAGGTAGGTAATACCAGGAATTGGTTGATGGTCATACTGGTGTAACGACCCTGTTTCGGGAGGCTGTATAGCTTGCCGTGGTCAGGGTTTGAGACAGAAATTTATTTCCTCTTTAGATCGGTTTACCTCCCTTTCCGCAACGAATAACACAAATCGAACGCTACAAAGTATAGTTTTGTTTAATATTTCGGTTGGATAGGGCTACGTTTCTAATTATAATTATATCGGCGCTATGGGAGGGTGTGGTACTGGTGGGTTGTCGTCGGCGCTGCTGAAGGCCGAGTTTGGTACTGCTTGCTGAGTGATACATACGCTGTGGAATCCTGCTCGATAGCTACCTGCACGCTAAATATAAAAATCTCTTACGTCGGTGTATTAGTGCTTAGTTTAAAGGACTTGGGCCAAGGGAGCTCACCTCGCCGGACGGGGTGGGTTCTTTGGAACCACTCCCTCCCCTACATAACGAGAATATATTTATCGTGCCTTAGGAAAAAGATAGAGCTCGTTCAGCTCGTTTTGTCATTTGTCGTCGCTGCCCACAAACTTCTCATGTAGCTTTTTCAAGTGCTTGGACCGATTTCGATCGGCAGCGTGTGGCTGTTTACCCGTTTGTTCTTGACCCGAGTTTTTCCATTGCGCAAGCTCCCCCTTTTATAGGCAGTTACCATGACATTATTGGAGTTTTGCCTTCACTTTATAATTTATTGAAAAGATTTTCTCTTTAAAAAAGGTGCACAATTAATTACAATTAAAAGTGTAACTTAGGTGCCAAAATAATACAATAAATAAATAAATAATAAATTGAGAAATATTCTAAGCCGGTGTATAATATATTTGTACTATCGTGCAATAAACGGTTAAGAATGAATATAAATGTTAAGAATAAGATTTGGAGTTAATTTATAAAAATAATAATGGATATTACATGACTTTAAATTTATGTATGAGGATTTATATATATATAATGTTTAAATTGTACATCTTGATCTATGTATATAAGCATAAAATTTATAAAGTTCGCTTCGACAGTAAGTCGAACGCAACTCACTTAACCTTTTATTTCCATCGACGATATATATATATAATACATATATAGATAATATATGTACATAGTATATAATATATGTATGTATATATATTTATATATATATATATTTTATAAAAGTTCGCTTTTATATATAAAAGGGGTAGGTTGCGTTCGACTTACTGTCAAGCGAACTGATAACCAGTGGTTATCACAAATATGCTACCCAGGAATAACTTGGCAACAGTCCGGCTGCTCAAACAGCGTTTCGAGACTTCACAGACGCCAGCCGCTGTTATTTTTAATCTTCTAAATAGTCGTCCAAGGAACGTAATTTGCGTAATTTAAATTGTGAACAAATTTCCATCGCTTTGATTCTTGGACATATGGCTAATCTCGACCGGCTTTTACAACGAATGATACACACAACGCATGTCAGCAAACGACGTGAGCTGCAAGCGGAGCTGCAAGTTTTCTCTGCGCTGAAGGAGCTTCCTATTGTACCAAACTGGGAACCGGAGACCAAGCGGGCTAAAACTGCGGAACTAAATTTTATCAGTGTGGAAAACCAGGACATAAAAAGCCAGACTGTAGATCTGGACTAGGATTTCAGTTTTCATCAACTGAAAAGGAGCGGCGTACTGGGCAGCCTCATCAAGAAAGGGAAAATGTAACTTGTTACAAATGCCAGGAGCCGGGGCACATTGTCACAATTGTCCCAAAAAAGTGCAGAATACCGTATTGGAGTAAGATCGGAAGAGAGTGGTGCTGTGCACTATGGTGGAGCCTAAATTGAGTATGCTGGTAATGGTGAGAGATTTCCAATAACATTTCATCCGGAAGCTAAGTGTTCATTAATTAAAGAAAGTACAGTACTACAGTACTTCGGAAATCAAGTTAATATCGTTGTTGATGGTAATTCTTTCGTAGTTTTGTTTCACATAGTACCATTGTGGAATCAAAAATAATATTGTCATTGGCAGACAAATATTGGTTTAATGTTTTGGTATAGTATTTTTTTTTTTTTTTTTGTATTTGACTGGTTGAATCAACTAAGACTGTTCAAAAGCGACCATATAGATTTGGTCCAAGTGGAGGGGCGTGGCAAAAATAGAGAATTAATTGAGTATAAAGTTATCAGACCTAGTAAATCTCCATTTGTTATTTGTAAATATAAAAAGAATGGTTCAGCAAAACTTTGAGTTGATTATCGGGAATTAAATAAATATACAGTAGCTGATAAATTCCATTACCTCTGATATCAGATAAAGTAGCTAGACTTCGGGGAGCAAATTATTTCACTTCTCTTGTCATGTCTAGTGGATTTCATCAGATTCCAATGCACTCGGAACAATCAAATACTGCTTTTGTTACACCTGATCGGAAGAACGAATTTCTATCGATGCCATTTGGATTAAAGAACGCTTTTTCTGTGTTTCAAAGAACGGTTGGAAATTGTTATAGAAATTTTAGTGAAAGATGAATTTTTATTTAACATTTCAAAATGTTTCTTTTGAAAACAATAGTTAAATTAATTAAAGCAAAATCGAAATCAATAGAAATAGAAATTTTAGTGAAAGATGGATTTGTATTTAAAATTTCAAAATGTTTCTTTCGACTGAGGAGCATAATAAAATGCGTGAAGCCAATGTGTTTGGCGATTGATGAATATTCAAAAGTTGGCTAAGATAAGACAAGTTATGTTTCATGGATATGACTTAATGATTTGTAATGATTAATTTATAATTTGATAATGTTTAAATGATCTTTTGACTGGAAATGTAAATGAAAGAAATGTTTATAAGAAAACGTAATGATTTGAAATATTCTATGAAATTGAGTACTTGGTTAAGTTTTTTTGAAGTATCAATAGTATTAATGTTGGGAATGAAACTAAGAGGTTTATGTAGACACGAGACGTGTCTATGTCAGAATGCCGTGTCGGAGCGTATGTAGTGCAGCATCTCGACAGGTATGACCATGGGTTTGTGCTGGGTATACTAGATACTAGTTGTGGGTGAATGGGGACTCAGTTTGCGAGCTGAGGCCGAGTATGGCTTCGTATGCGTTGCTAGGTCTGGTCTCTCTTTTTTTATGCTTCTGGTTTGTAGCGTGGCGTGAGATAGACACGTGCTTGATCCTTTCTAAGCGTTATTCTATCGGTCCCTTTAATGCTAAATGAAAACGCTTAGAGCCATTTCTTCACTTTCATAACCAATTGGTGACAATCACATGTCTGGCAACTTCCTACTGATAAGAACCATAAATCAAAAAATTTGTACTCAATTAAATTTCCATTAATACCCGAACTGTTACTAAAGTTTAACCATATTTTAAATTAATCAAAATTCCTAAGTCAAAAAAAATTAATTTATTCTTTTAAGGTCATTTTTAGTATTTAATTTTAATCATGGAATTTATAATAACATGTATTTAATTACACATTATTACTTAACATTTTTTTTATTATTATCAATAAACAGTTGTTTATATTTAATCATTCTTTTTACCAGTGTATCGTTTGTTCGGTATCCTCCCGATGTTAAGTCATACCCTGTGCGAAACAGCAAAAATCCCACAGTGCATCCGAGCGGTCCCCTCCTTGTTGCTTTTAAATCACCACTTTATTAGTAAGTGTGTGCTGAACAAGTTTCCGCCCCCAGCCCCCAACCTGAGTGACCATTACAGTCGTACCCACCAGGTCCGACCGATCGTCCAATGGACTCACACAGGTGGTTCACTAAATTTCACTTCCTGCTCAGTATCTTTATGTCTTTTCCAAATTTAACTTCTTCGGATCCATCGATTTCTACCCGACACTCTGTAATCATCCTGATGACGGCGTGATGCGGCAGGTAAACGAGGTGGTGGAGCTATCACCGATTTGAGCTAATGTCAGCGTCCAGTGACCACGTTGCAAGTAGTCATACAAAAATCGTATTGCTGTTTGAGCTTCGAGTTTTGACGGAATTTTTGCGCCAATGAAAACAGACGGTGGCCTGTGGTAGTATTGACTCAATAGGTGGTTCTCCATCTTGAAAGGATACTCGACAATATGAGCTCCGTAGTCGGAGAGTGTTTTTTTTGCAAAATGACTTCCGTGGAGTCACTGGAATCAAGTTTGACTGGCTAGGCTGAAGACTGTCCTCTCCATAAAAGATGTGTCACAGGAATCTCATGGTCGTTGGATGCATTGTAGCCCTAACCACTGATTTCTTTCTCCGGTGTATAGAACCAAAGTGAATCTGATCCAACGATGACATCTAAGGCTGTGCAGAATGTGAGATCTGCTAGTGGAAGATCCGCGATTGGTTTCCACACTAGAGACCTCGTGTCAATCGCTTGCGCTGGAGCGATGACTATTGATGTCAATATGAAGGAGCACATTCGATGACCTGATGATTGGATGATTCTGCTGGTACGATGTGCAATTGTGTTCGTCTCGTCGCGTACGAGCGTCCGCGTGGTGTATGGCAGCTGATCGTCGAGCTTTTGGCGCACGAACTAGTGGCAGGCTTCTAAGGTGTCGCAGTGTGAGGTAAGTAATACCAGGAATTGTTGATGGTCATACTGGTGTAACGACCCTGTTTCGGGAGGCTGTATAGCTTGCCGTGGTCAGGGTTTAGACAGAAATTTATTTCCTCTTTAGATCGTTTTACCTCCCTTTCCGCAACGAATAACACAAATCGAACGCTACAAAGTATAGTTTTGTTTAATATTTCGGTTGGATAGGGCTACGTTTCTAATTATAATTA